>NC_141756.1:15415500-15726333 GCF_982258835.1 Parasteatoda tepidariorum | reverse complement strand
GATATTTCGATGGCTATTTAAAATTGACAGAAAAATGTTCACTTTAAGAAAATAATTGTTTACTTCGACTTTTAACTACTACAAAATGCCCATAATTAGCATTGTATTATTTACTTTGCCAATTTTACCTTTAATTAACTTTTTGATATTACATTCCTTTTTTCCATTTGTGATAAAGTAAGAGTTGTGTTCTTGCTTTTAGCCCTCATTTTGTCACCATATGTAAACATAATAAATCTATTGCAATTATACATTTCTTGTGACTCAAGTTATACTGTTTGTAATGCACACATGTAAACTATTTATATTTGCTCTATTTTGTAATTTAAATTTTTTATTTTTTCCTTTTTATGTTTTTATCTTGATTATACGGAAGTAAAAGATCAGGATGGTTATAAATAAAGATTTTTTATGCTTTTAATTAGAGAGTTTTTTTAATTGCATGCTTCGCCCACAAAATTAGAGTTTTTTGTAATATTACAGTCATTTTCGCTATTTTTGATTTATTATTTATTTTTGTGTTTGCGAAGTTCTGACATATGTCTGCAAACTTATCTGCGTTATAAATAAGTTTATATTTCATTACGTAAATAACAACAAAAAAGTAACATATGTTTCAAACATATGTTACAAAACATATGTTTCATACATCAAAAAAGTAGTTCGAGAAAATTTTCTTCACTGAATTTAAACACCCAAAATAACAAAATGACCATTTTTTTTTTTAAATATAGTGTCTCTTAGCTTTTATATGTATCTGTATGAACAGGTGTGTGCTCATAGATACACAATTAAAATGAAAGTAAAGAATTCAAGATGTGATCAAAACAAAATTTTAAAACTTTAGAGAACAAAGTAGAATAACAGAAAAATAAAAATCGAGGGGAAATTTTTTTTTAATTCGTTGATTATCAAACTATACGCTAACAGATGTTTCATCTGAATTCCATCTTTCTGAGGCTGAAGTAATATGGAACATGTGGTGAGAATTCGCTTTAAAAAAGGAGAGTAAATAAATAATACTAAAATACAAAAATAAATAATACTCAAACAGAAATTTTAATAATTCAAATGGAGATTGAAATGTATGAAACAGAAAAGAATATAAAATTATTGAAACGGAAAAAAATAAAAAATTATTTTTGTGTAGAAATATTTATTTTTAAATTTTCTTTTTCCTTTGCACAAACACACACCCATATTCTAATATACGTATGTGTCTTAAACTATTAAAAATGAAAGGAGAAAAATTCTCAGACAAATACAAAACAATGTAATTTGTAATTCAGCAAAATTACAAAGCAATATAAATAAATTAAAAAATTTATTGAGAAATTATTATACTTATTTACAGAAAATAAAATTTTCCCGGATGGTGAATGTAAGTTTGAAAAAGATACATCAAAACAAAAATTTTCTTTGATGCAATTTAAAAAGCGTTTGATTTTTCTTTTATCATATTTTATAATTAATTCTTATTTTTTTATTTTTATAACTTTTTATTATATTAGTATAAGTTTTAATAATTTTTTCAATTCTGTATTATGACTTAATAAATTGCCTACGTTTTAATAAATTATGTATTTTTCAGAATTTTTATAATTATATTTCTTTATATATTTACAGCTCAATATAATTAGCAGTTCTAGTTCCGATTATTAAAACTAAGTTACTTTAATTAATTCCATTAATTCCACACACATTAATAAAAATTTATATTCTTCTTGGTGTTTTAATTTGTAACGAATTAATTGTAAGATATAAGTAATCCCCATTATCTTGTAAACACCTATTTACATACAAATAAATAGTTAGAATGTCTATTCTGAATATTTCACAACGAAACTAAGAATGGGTTTAAAAATAAAAGACCGCGTACCCAGAATCACTTTTCGAAACTAATGCTTATATTGTTCAGTTTTGCTAAGGGAAGGATGGGATAGTTTAACTGACCCTCTATCATATATCACTGTCACTGTACCAATTCACTCCTCCCTCAAAGCGACGCCCCCAAAGGGTGACTATGGCTGCGTTCCAATATTCGCACCGGTGACACTGGTTACACGAAAGCAAACTAGTCACGTGACCTCAGTTCGCACCGTAATTTAGGAACGATCGGTGCGGTTAGGTCCAGTTCTGGTTGCCATTAGCAACCAGAAGCAGACGCTCTCCTCTTTCGGAATCTTTGAGAAAAATATATTAGTGATAACAAATTTAGTTTTTGTTCTATTATATTTATTTCTTGACCATTCTATTTTTAAATTATGTACTTGTTAAAGAATATATATTTCTAGACTTTTAAAGCTGTTTCATATAATAAAGCAAAATATCATGATTAGTTTCAGTTTATCTTATTTATTTTTTAAGTTTAGTTGATAGAAAGTAAAACTTCAGTTTCTTATTGCACATTTTTCCTATTTAAATGTTATTTTAAAATGCATCCATCATCTCAGTAAGTTTTATATTTAAATATTTAACAAAATTAAAGAGAAAAATAGAAATCTGCTTAGTACAATTTTTATTGTTTTTCTTTGAAATATTTTGGAAATCATATTTTTGAAAAATGAGTGAGTTATGATTTTTTAAATTAAAAAAATATATATATTTAGCTTGCTTTAAACTTCATTCTTCATGTAAATAGCGTAATTAATTGACTTTAAATATATAAAAAACTTACTTTTATAATGAATTTTCTCAAGAGAGCAACTTTATCTTAATATAATAAGATCTTTTAAAATGTAAATTTGATAGCATTTCAAATGCATGAGATGGCATCTTTGTAATGTCTCTCATTGTAAGCTTAAATGTCAATGACAAACAGTCAAAATAAGTTTAAAATTTGATTGCTAGAATTTAGAAAAATTAACACAGCTTCTATTATGATAGAGATGGTATATAGTGCAATGTTTATGAGCAAATTGACTTCAATTGTGTAATAAATATATTTTCATAGTGAAATTTTTCACGAAAGCTAATTTGTTTACATGAAGAAATTTTAAAGTGAAACTTCCTCAGTTCCTCTAACAGAAATTGAAAATAACCATGTGTTAGATAAGACTAAAAAGATCAAAATCCAGTTGTGAGATTTTTTTCTTAGCTGCAGTTTAAGCATTTATATAAAAAAAAATAAAAAAAAAAGAAGTTAGGTAATTTTTATTAGTGAACATATTGTAAGATATTTTTTATACTAGCCACCTTTGGCGAGAAGTTATATCACCTTTCAAAATTATCTTTTACAATATATAAACTTTAACGGTAATCAAGTCGAATGCAGAGCACATCAGTATTTAAATATTTTAATACTTCAAACCCACCTACGATCCTAACAGCATAATCAGTTTCAAAAAATATATTAACCAAATTTTTTTCACCTTTTAGCTGTTGCCCCAGTTGAAAGTACTTTGATCACAATTTTAACAAAATAGTTAACACAGAGGAAAAAATTAGATTATTGTATGGTAAAAGAAATCCCTCCTAATACTGGATAATAAAATCAAAATATATAGTATTTATATATTTCACTTCAATTTTCCCATTCACAAGATAACGATTTTCTGAAAATTCTGGTTTTCAAAATTACCCACACACAATTAATAAAAAATACTTAACTGAAAAGTGGGTTTAAGTGAATAAATTAATTTTAGGCCATGCTCCAAGGTATCATGAAAAAATTATTCAACTTTACCAAACTTAATTTCATATTATAAAACCATATTTTATTTATGGTGTTTATTTCTATGAAATTACAAGATGACTCTAAATAAATACTTAATGCATAACTAACTGTAAAGCTTAGTGCCAAATATTTTTATTAATTTACAAATAGCACATGGACAAACAAATTTGATTAATTACGAGGAGAGAAAAAAGAGCCATTCGGTTTAAAGTCTGAGCATCCACTGCCTGGCATGTGGAGGTGCTGCAAGTTTTTATATAGTTAACATTTCTGTATGAAAAGCTACTTGTTGAATTCTTTTTTTTTCAAATTTTTTTTTTATTTTACCAGTTATTTGAAATTCTATTTTAGCATTAATAGTATTAGCAATAGAAAGAAAATAGTTGTCAAGCCACTTTTATTGAATTCTACTGTAAAGCACTTATACTGTTTAAAATTTACTTTGAAACACTAAACAGTGTTAATGGAATTAAGAAACAAAAATGTTGCAACAAAACAAGAAATGAACTAATGATAAAGTTTAAAGCGTTTTTATTTGTTTACATTCAAAAATAAGAAATTCACTAATATTGTAATCTGCAGATATTGTTGTAATAAAAAATTTTCTATGTTGGACAGAAATATTTAAATTTGTAGTAATATAATTACACATAGTGACAGCAACCTTTGCCATCAAGTTTAAAATCGTTTCAGATAAACTTAACTATTGTTTGCAATTAGTGTGAAATAATGGTGCATACAAAGATGTTTCACATAAAGTTAAATCTCTCTGTCATAACTATTAAGTTGTATTTGTCAAAAATGTTTTAAATCAAACTTTTAAAATAAGTTTAAATATTAACCCGAAAGTTTAAGATGACACAAGCTAGTCAATAATTCACTTATTTCAGTCATTTTTTAAAAAAATTTGCCAAAAGTTAGATTTAGTAGTATAATTAAAAAAAAAAAAAGTACACAAAACAACAGTTATAAATAAGTGTTACAGAAATTTTCAAGTTAGTGTTATAAAAAATAAATATTTATATTACATATAGATCAATAATCACGTAATAAATACCTTGAATTAAAAAATAATTATCAATAAGAAATAGAAATCTTGAAACAAAAAGTAATGAACTAATAAGAAATGTAAATAGAAGTCAATTTTTTTTAAAATTTTAAACAGAATCAAAGCTTAAATTAAAAATTTACCAATAACATATAAAATCTTCCTATTTTTCAAAATTATCATGTCATAATATAATACTAGAATGTTTATTATATTGTGATTTTCAGAATTTATTTTAGTTAACAATTATGAAAGAAATATAAATGTTAAAAACCTTTGGCATTAAAAGTCTAGTTCCAATAACACAGGCCAATGAACGACCTTAGTCGTTGGGCTCTATTTAAGATCCTTTTACAAAAACTAAACTTATATATAATATCATCTGTTATTAATCTAAGACATTGATTTGCACGTGTGCTGAAGGAGGTACAGATCAGGATAGATTTCCATATCATCACTACTATGTTGTGGTTATCAGAAATGATTTAATATTATAAAAAGAAATACATACAATACAAATTATAAGCATAATACATTGAAGGCCTAGTTTAACAACTTAGGTCAGTCCCTTTAATGAAACTCATATGATGTATAATATAGTAAAAACTAAAAGCATAATTTGTTATTAAGCTAGGATAATATTATATATGGATATATGGAATATAGAAAGGATATAAGAAAAATTTATGACACAAAAGAAAAGTATTTAACAATCAAATATTGGATTTGTTTATTTTAAAAACAATATACATTGGACAAAAATGTTTATGAATGCATATGAAGTAATAAATCTTTTACTGATTTTAAAGTTCTATCGCCATTACAAATTTAACAATGCTTTGGATAGTTGTTTGATTTACAAAACGATATGTTTATTGAAAATCACAAGTCAAAATTCTTTCGTTGTGAATCTATCAAGTAAATCTAATCACCACACGTATCAAAATTCAGATGAATTCTTAGTCTTGAAAACAAAAACATACTAATATCAGAAATAAAACGTTTATGAATGATATCCATTGCTATAAACAGCATCAAGGCGATTCATCTACAGAATACATTTCCAATAATAATTATTATACTTCAACTTAATACAAGAAAATTTATTTTAAATGATAAAACAAGTTTTTATAACAAATTTATATTAAAATCCATTCAAAAATACAGCAAAATTATGACGATCTCAACAGCAGTATAATAAAGTTTGTAAACAAATAAGGGTAATGACGTCATGCGAACTGATCAAACCGACCAGAAACCTGGTGCACTTCGTGCTTAACTGGTGACACTGGTTTGAATATTGGAACGATCGGTGCAGTGCACTGGTGTAACTGGTTTTAATATTGGAACGGTCGGTGCGGCAAACCAGTGTAACCGGTTCCGGTTTTTTATCTGGGTATCGCGTCCTCTTAAGGAATTGGTAACTAATTTTAAACCATAGTTTCTACTACAGAATGGCAACAAGGAAATGATAACGTCGGATCAATGGGCTTTTCGCATTGTGATTGGCTGTTGACTATCACTCATGGTTGCAAGAATTTGGGAAGTTATCGCGTTTATTGTGAATTAAAATAAAAATTTCAATAATTTTGTGCACGCCTGTCTGTGTTCTCGCGTAATCTCGTATTTGGTGTGATGAAACAATTGGTTCATTGATGGATTGTGTTTACATTTATTTCGTAAACAGACACTGGAAAAGAGGAGATTTGTGTTTAAAAAAGAAATTAGGCGAAAATGTTTTCGAATTTTTAGATATTTATAAATGTAACAATAAAAATGAATGTTTTCTTTGCTATGTTTATTATTTGTTTTTAAATAAAAGTATGTCATTTTGATATTAAGAGTATGTTCTTAATACTTTGCTCTTAATACTTTTAAATTAAGTATTCTCTTATAAAAGCTTAGCTGCAATATTTATATAATTTTCTTACATTCTGTTGTAAGGAAAAGAAAATTCGGATCTAAATTAAAAGAATAATTATGCCATGTAATGTCTAATCATCCTATGCATATTTCCTAACATTTGTACTTAATTATTAAGCATTATAATTGTAACATAAAAAATAATTCTGGAGTAAAGTTCAAATTGATGTTTAAGTGTTTATATATTATGTTTATTCGACATTAAAAGTGTTTCTACTTCTAACATTTTATAAATGAATTTGTAACCCGCAGTTTTAATAAAATAAAATTATCGCTAGTTAATAAAACTATGGCAAGAGAAAAATTATCGGTAAAATTTTTATGTGGTTATCAATTATTATATATTTATTTGGAAGTAATGAAAAGTAATAATATATTTGTGAATCTAAGCACATCATGATAAACAATAATATTGAAATGATAAAAATTCTGTGGAAATAATATTGGAAATGAAAAAAATTCATGTTACATGAAATTTATTTTCGAATAGTTGACTACTTACTTTCATGATGATAGATTAGATTTTTGATTACATATTATTTACTGCTGTGTATTAAGAGTTAGGTCAAATGTGCATCAAGTGGCAGTATAAAAATGTTGCTTTTTTTAAACTTACCACTGCTTTATTAGAAAAACAATTTTGTAACAATCAAATAATAAATATATAAAAATCTATATTTGAAGCATATAAGAGTAAAATTTTTTATTTTTTGATTTAGAAACTATCAATCAAAAAGATCCTTTAAAATTTGAATTATATTTATATAATAAGTAGAAAGAAATATTAGCAAAGGAAAAATTTCATAATGAGTCATTGAACAATATATCAATCACTTTTGAACTGACCCCCCTACTATTTTAATGAAATTTGGTGGAACATGCACACATGATAAAGTAAACAATTCGAACAGTTTTTAATTTGAAATTTGTCCAAGTTATAAACACTTGAAAAAATAAAATTTTAACTGAAAAAACCACTAACTTGCATACATATAAATAACTGTATTTTTTTTTTTACTTAAAAAAAGTTACTTTAAGAACTTTTATTTTATAAGTTACTTTTTTTTTACTTTAGAAGAAAGTAAATGGTGTTTAAAAAAAGATTTGAAACACCATTGCAATAAACCTTTCATTTGATACCTTATATGACTTTCTGAGGCTAGGTCAACTTTCAAAGCAACCTGATTTGACCTGTGATATGTGGTCTCAAAGAATTATGAAAGAAATATTTTTTTTTAACTACAACATTCTTCTACACCTTTCAAATTTGTAGCATAGAAATTGAAATTTAAAAAAAAAAAAAAAAAAAAACATTAATTATTGCAAACCAAAATTTTTATTAATTGAAAGTGGTATGCTGTACAACTTTTTTCCCCTTTAAGACATTTCATACAATATACATGGAAAACTGAGTAAAAAGCCTAAAATTCTTAAACCAATATATAAATCAATGATCATTCATACCAAAAGTAGTATTTATCCCATACTTTTGTCTCCTAAAATGTATCGAAAATAACATTTTTATTTTTAGCAAGTGTATTATATTTTTCTTATTAAAAAATGGTTTACCTTTTGATATGCAAAAAATATGTGAAATAGTTACAAAATATGAATAACATTTATTTCATAGAAAATATTTTTTAAAATTATGATTATTAACTCTGTTACAATATGTTATGAACAGAATTAGTAATTTTTTAAACATATAAGCATTATAAAATTTTATGAAATAGTTAGGAATGATGTAGTGCTATTTTTTTGTTAATTATTTTTATCTCATTAGACGGTATGAAAAAATCTTAACCTGTTGTTGTTAGTACTTCAACCTTCTAAATGATCTGTGATTTATTTACTTTCAATATCAAAGGCTTCTGTGGGTACGAGTATGACAGTGAGGGTCCATGAGGCTGTAGAAAACGTATCTTAGCTTCTTCGTAGTTTATATTTACATCTAAAATACATCGTATCCACCATTGGCTGTACTGCAAAATTACAACATACCCTCTAATATCTTCTAAGAGCAGTTCTAAAGGATGTAACACCACTGACTGGATCTTACTTTCAGATGAATTTTAATACATTTTCGTTTTAATTGATGTGTGGCTTTCGTGTCTGTTTTCATATATTTTTTTGTGTACCGGAGATTGTGTGGCTTTTCAAAAAAGTGTCTATATTTCTCACAATCATAATATGATTTTATAATACACAAAATTTGTTTATTGAACACAATATTAAAAAGTGTAAATAATTTACTCTAATTTTTATTTCATCAAAGTTTTTTTTTAAATTTTTTATAGGATTGTTTTGTGTTGAATGAATATCTAATTTAAATTGGTCTAAATGTTGCTAGCATATAGATATATATATATATATAGATTTTTTTTTTCTGAAAAAGTTATGTATGAATGCTGAAACATGAAGGAAGAAATTTTTTTTACAGTACAACTATCGTTTTATGTTAAAAGGGCATT
This sequence comes from Parasteatoda tepidariorum, assembly GCF_982258835.1. NCBI lineage: Eukaryota > Metazoa > Arthropoda > Arachnida > Araneae > Theridiidae > Parasteatoda > Parasteatoda tepidariorum. Next base: position 15,717,215 of record NC_141756.1, on the reverse strand, counting down.
TATTTTTTATGCTTTGTTTAGAAACATAAAGAGACCAAAGAACATCTTAAGGGATTGTGGATCTCATTTCAAATCAGCTTAAGTAAATAGAATTAAATTGTTTTTTATTATTTGAATTAACAGTATTTTTTTATGCTTACATGGTTACTGCTACTTTATAGCCTAAAATAAAAATTTCTTGTTTTGTAATCAAATGGAGAAGTGTATTATTTCTTCTTAGTCTAAATCAACTACAGTTTAAATGGTCATAAAAAGTATATTTAATTCTTAATTTATTTACCATTTGTATCAATGTTAATGTACTCAAAGTTTGGTATGAAATAAAACCTAATATAAAAAAGAAGCTGCTTTTGTACATAGTCTTAGAAAAAAGCTACAAGTAAAGTAAAGTTTCATTTTTTCATAACATGTTACACATATATAATTTTTTTTTTCATTTTTTTATCATGGCTAAAATGAATTTTCATAAATTTAATACAGAAAATGAGATTTGTTAAATATTTAGTTAATTTTTTACTCATGAAAAAAATATATATATATAATTTTTATTTTATTTGCATGTATAGAATTGGCCTTTTATGTATAATCTGCACTAAGGCTCTTTCTCATTCTGTTTAGCAGTTTTGGAATTTTGACATTTTTTTCAAAAAAATTGTTGAATATAGCTTTTTTTATTTTATTTATTTTTGTCATTTCTTAGATGACCCTTTGACTATCCTTGGGCTGCAACCCGCAAACAGTAAGCCTATACTTATCCCCATGATTCATGCATAGAATAAAAAGGCATACCCCATTAATTTAACAGTACTTTTTATTATTTATTTTTAATTGTTTATTTGTAAAATCGCTGTTTGAACTCTAATGCACCATTGAAAAAGATTTTCCTTAGAGCATGAGTGGTGAGTTTTCATTGCTTATTACTAAGGAAAATAGTGAGGTTAACTGGTAATCAATAAATAATGTTTCAATTTTGATTTGCTACGTTTTATATATGGATTAATTGTATTTGAAGAGAAGTGTGCTTAGGATAAAGCTCAAACTGGACTGACTCTTTCTAGATGAAATTTCAGTTATAGTTTAATGACAGCATTACCAGAATCGACTACACTGTTCCAAACATCAATGATATTAAAGAAAGCTCATCAATATTTGCAACATGCCTGATAAACCTAGTATGAAACACAAGGATAAAAGCAGCAGAATTTTATTTATTTACTTTTTTTTTTCCAGAGTGCCTTCGACATTCTAAATGCTCCTCAATATCGTTTGAACACTAAGTTGTTCTTTTTTTCGTAAAATCTATGCAACTTTTTACAATAGCTCATTCTAAAGAGCGGTCGAAAATATGAGCACAAATGCTATGGCAATTCGCATTTCCGTCGTATCTATGAAGTTAAATTCAAGAATTTAAAAATATTTTCACATTACAGTAAATTTTATTTGTCCAAAACTAATGTTGAAGTTCCTTTAAGAATTAAAGATTATTTGTATTTTATTCATTAATGATTATAAAAAGAAGTGTATTTTAAAAGGTATGAAACATTTTATATCATTCTTAACATCATAATTTTTCAACATAATTTTGAAGAGACGTAGTAATTACAAGAAGTTAAAAAATGATATTTTTAAATTTTAGGTATTAGAAAAGCTATTTATCTTATTAAAATTTAAATTTGATTGTGAAAATTACCTAATTAATAATCACGTAAAATACTGTATATCATACAGGGTGTTCTGTAATTACATCTAACACGTTGTGAAAGCTGCAAATTGATATTTCATAGAGGAGAAAAAATGACAACTTCATCGTATCAGTTAAATTAATTGGTAAATAGGCGGTATGAAAAATAGAAAACCAGTTTGAATGGCCGATGACACACGAACGTGTTAAGTTTTAATCGCCTTCTAAGTTTTGTTTTCTCTAGTAATCACAAGTTTTTAGTCAATCCCACCTTCATCAGTCGTGATTCATTAAATTTTGATTTTTTTTTCCTTGCCTAAATATTAATTTATGACCCTTAATGTGTGTACTCGTTTTTTTACTTAAATTTCATCAAGGATTTTAAAAATATACATTAAGGTTGAACTTTATGAAATGCCCTGTTTAAGTTGAAACCTTTTATTGTTTTTAAATGAAATTATTACGACAACCAGTTTCGACAACAATGATTGTAATAGGATGATTTGAATGCAGTCATCCAACTCCATCCAAACTAAAATATGTTATGCAGTTTAAGTAATGATATTTAAGAGCTTTAAATCTGACTCTCAAAAAAAAAAAAAAAAAAAATCGGGATATTACTGAAAAATATTGTGATTGGAGCGCGTGGTTTTTATTTTATTTCATAATCGTCGTTCAACAGCCGACCCAATTTTGGGTTTACTGTTACCAATGTTCAACAACGTCGCCTTGTAATTTTGTACCCAATCCAGAAGACAAGGGAACTCTTGGATCAAGTGTTGGGAAATTTTTTTTATTGAAATTAACCCGCGTTTGCGTTACACGAAGAAAAAAACCACGAAATCCTATAATCCGTCTACCGTGGAGGATATTTTGCATCAGCACTGTAGTAGGTGCAAGCCGGGTGCGGAATTCGTATCGACCAGCCATTATTGGGATTCGAATCTGGTTCACCTCATTCGGAGGCGAATACTCTTTCCCTTGGTTCCATCTTCACTGAGTATTAACTCTACAGGATGTTCCAATTTTATTGATTGGTACCAATTTTATTGTTTTGTCTAAATTTAGTCATCTTCAAAATGTAAATAGCAATTCGATCGTAATTTAAGGAAATAAACGGTTTTTTTCTCTTAATCCGCAATGATTAATGAGAAGCAACCATGAGGGTTGATCAGCAACGTTAACAAGGGGCGGAACTTTCCAGTTTTTAATTATAAAATTACAAAACTACGGAGTTGAACATTAGTGGTCGTAAACCCAAAAATTGGATCAGCTGTTCTACGACGGATATAAAATAAAATCTATCTATTATAGGCCTGGATAGTAGGGCACTGAACCCATGCCCAAGAGTTCGTGGGTTCATCCACAGCCGGCCGAAGACTGCCCGTGTAGTAAATGGTGACTGATGCAAGTTAAATCTATCGAGTTGCAAAGTCGTCCATGTTCCTATAACAAATCAATACCTCTGAGGGTACTGAAACAAAAATTTCCTTGTCTTCTGAATTTGTTCAAAATTACAAGGTTACAGAGTTGAACATTAGGAGTCGTAAACCTAAAATTGGGTCGGCTGTTCAACGATGGTTATAAAACAAAATCTATATTTTAAATAAGGCGAGTGAAAAAGTCTTTCTCACAGTTCAAATAAGGGGAAAAATCAAAACTGTTACTCGAGTAACCAAAAGTAGATTACAAGACAGGATGTGAATATTAAAGTGCAAGAGCGTTTAATTTAGAATAGTAAATTAAGAAAAAGACTTCGACAAAGGAATAACATAAAAAGATTAGTTGAAGCGCTTTATGTTACACACACACATATATATAGGGAGGGGGGAGAGACTCCCCCCACTCTATAGGTACTGCCGCGGTCATAATTTTACTTCTTATAATCTTAGCTTAACTAAATTACGCCGAAGGAAAAAAATGTAGCTTTAACTTAAACTAAACTCAGTGGCGCGACAGCCCCTAGGGGGCCAAGGCCTACTGGGCCCATCTCAGTTTTCTTGACATTGGGCTCTGGGGTACAGGAGCAGATGTTCCAGTTAGGTGGTCAGCCGAACGCGGAACCCCAAGTGTTTAGTTCCCAAGCATGCTTGGTACTCATTTGTCTACCCACTTAAGAGATGAAAGGCTGAGTCAACCTTGCCCGGCCTGAGGATCGAACCCAGGACCGGTGGCACGGGAGCGCAAAGCACTACCACTCAGCCACCGGGCGTCTAGCTTTAACTTAAGATAATTTAAAATCTGTTCTCCTATTTATATCCAATTATGTTAGAGGCTATGTGTCCTTTTCGCTCGCACTCACTTGTTTTTTCCCATATTTTAAAAACATGAATGTAATTATAAATGGATGCAGAATTTAACAGAGTATTTATAGTTTGTCTAAGCTAAGAACTCCCCCCGCCACATGGTCTGAGGCCGTCTGCTGCTATGGATACAAGAATAGCGTATTTCAGGGAAGGTAGCTAGCCGACCGGCCTGTGGAGGGGTTAGGGAACTGCCTTTGCACCAGAAAGGTTCTGGGATCGAATCCCGGGCAAGGCATGAATGTTCTTTTCTTCTCTGTACTATCTGTCCTTACTGTGGGAGCAACGTTGGCCCACCTAATATGGTGCCCTTGTAAGAGAGGCCAACAAATCTGCCCTGTTAATGTCCGAATTGACGAACAATGTTAACACAGGAGGGCATTGGGGGGGAGGGAAGGTAGCTTCTCTTCACTCTAGGGCTAACACAATAGACTGGAAAAAAAGTCCTCTTACTCTCGCTGAATCTTAGCCAAAATCTGTCCTAAGCAATGACCCCACATCCCTTGAAATAGTTAGACCTCGTTACCATAATCACCGCCAAGGGTCTTGACAAATGGCTAGGCGAGTTTTTACTTTAGACAAACTATACATTAACTAGTTCATTAAACATTTTTTTAGAAAAAATTGCACGTTGAGACATAAAGGTTTGCCACCCCTGGACTAAACCATCCGACAGAGAGCAATGAAATTTGGCATACTAATAGTTCGTCGCACGAAGGTTACTGTTCACATTAAAACATTATATTACAAACCGTTCGAGCGAAAAACGGATTGGAACTTTCTTTCGTCATGTCCACTTAATTACATGTCGGATAATCGAATAACAAGCTTACACGAATGGAACCAAATCATTTTGTATGCAACTAATGTTAAACTTCCCCGTTTAAACTGACATTCTTTGTTTTTTGTCCCCGCCTAATTGCATGAAGAAGAGGTACTGAAATGAAAAAATTTGTTTATTTTGGAGAAATGCTTCACTAACTAAAATGAAATTTTCGTTTTTCAGTTAAGATAAGGATACAATAGGTGGTCACTTCAAAAGGGTCCTGTTCATTAGTTGGTCTAAACAGGTGTTAGGGGTAAAATTGAAAAAAAAAATCTAATCTTGCTGCTAGTTATACATTGAAGTGAGCGACGAGTGTTTTACCCCTCTTTGAATTATAGTTTGTTTACGGTAAGAACTCCCCCCGCCACTAAATCTGAGGCCGTCTGCTGCTAAGGAAACAAGAATAGCGAATTTCAGGGAGGGTAGCTTCTCTTTACTTTAGGGCAGTGTTTCCCAAACTTATGACTTTTGTGTACCCTTTCTAAATTTTTCGTAATGCTGTGTACCACTAATAAAAAAATGAGTGTATTTTTTACTATAAAAAAAATTGCACAAAAGTTAAAAATCACAACTGGCTGTTGACACCACTAATTATTAACTGCAAACTCCGCAAAAAATAGCAAATAGAAAAATACGTAATCGTAAATTTTCATGGCTAGCTTTGTTTTTAAATAAGTTTGTTTGAAATTTTCGTTTATTGCAAGATATTTCGCATAAGGACGCGTACCCTCGCTAAACTGTTCCCGTACCCCTGGGGGTACGCGTACCACACTTTGGGAAACACTGCTTTAGGGCAATATGAAGAAAAATGATTCCCTTTCTCTCCCCCACCCGAGACAAAATATATCCTAAATAGTGACCCACACCCCTATTTGAAATAGTTATACCTTGTTACCATAGTCACCCCCACAGGTCCAGACGAATAGGGGAGTTCTTACTTTAGACAAATTGTACTTACTTACACATCATTTAGAATTTTAAAAAGGTACAGAGTGATTTGTTTTGTAGTCAAGATTTGTGGTCCCCTCCTGGTGCGCTATTAGCTTTCATAAGAAAAAATTTCAAAAACGTAACAAATCAGTATACAGTGTGTCTTTCTCTTAAGTAAGAATAATTATTGCTTAATCCATAGAATAACTCTGAGAATGATTGCAAGTTCAGCAAGAAAAGGATGGATTTGAATTAATAGAGGGGGGGGGGCAATGAATCTGGGAAACGATATATTAAAAAAAATTCCAAACTAAAACAGCTCATTAATTTGGAAATTCTCAAGACGAGGTTAGAAAAAAAAAATTTAAAATAAATAATCTGACTATACGTTTGAGAGGAATACGCAATTATTCATGAAAGTCTTAATAGAAACTGAAAGGGAAAATCTAATTTTGATAAATTGACGAATTAAACGGGTATAAAAATAGTCTTCAATTATAGATTTTTTCGGAAGGGATCAAATAATATTTTAGTACCTATATATTATACTATTCACTAATATTGATTTATTTTTATATAACTTTAAATGACATTTATATTTTATGATCATGATTTTATGTCTAACACAGATACTATTAGTCAAAATTCTTTATTGATCATAAAACTAAGTTTATTTAATCAAAACACTATAATTTGCATTAAATACCATTAAAAATAAAATTTCGCAGAAATTTAGGATAGAATATTGCACTATCCTTTTAATCGAATAACCCGCTCAATTGCATAGATTTGGCTGGAACTGATGATATTCCTTTAAGCGGGGTTGACTGGTTAAGCCTTAGCCGTTGTTTCCTCAAAAATCTTAAAGATAACATCATTGATACTTTATAGCTCTATTTAATAACAATAAAAAAGAGTTATTGCTTGTACTTTATTTAGTTTTTTTTTCTCGCTACGTCATAATTTCAATCAACAACAGTTCCGCAATTGACTGATTGTTGACACGTTCTCAGCAGATCACCGAAGTCGAGCATAACTGGCTGCTGTCAGCGTGCGGGTGAAAAACTACTTGGATCAATCTGTGAAGGGACCGAGGGTGTGAGGTATTGTTTCTCGTTAAAATGTTATACGTAAGTACTTGACTTCACGCGCATGTCGTCGGTCTATCGAAGTGAAGGGAGCCTCACCTCGGCAGAGTTCAAAATTGTGATGGCATGTCTTCAGATGATTGTCAGGAATGTTTACCAGACCGTTACCAATAGCCCATTGAGCAGCTTTAGTGCGACGTAAACAACAACAATGAAAAAAAAAATTTACGTGGTAGCACTATGTCACCAAATTATCTCTGAAGTTATCTGAAATCACGTATTTAATTTGTCACGTCTGTCAAAATGTGTTTCGGTATAAGTAAATAATTTAAAAACAGCGGTAATTAAAATTAAAAAAAAATTCTTTTGCAATGAAAGGCAAAATTAATGGGAAAGTGGTACTAATTTGCTTAGGAAAAACGTAGAAAATTACTTCAGTTTTATTAACAGCTGTCCCTCTTTTCTTTTTCTCTGGCCTTTTAATTCCTAGTAAGAATATATATATTTTTTTGGTATTCTCTCTTTAAAAATAAAAAGTCAAACAGCTGATAAAAAATATTTGTTAGATTACGGAATTATATATTTTACTGAAATATAAAATTCAAAATAATTAGTTTGGAAAAATCTTTTTTTGATTCATATTCAAAAATGTATTAATGATTTTGTAAATTAAAGAAGTTTCAATTATAAATAACTGTTTCGCTAAGATTTAAATAACTGCATATTAGTTAAATTGTTTGGAAGTGAACCGCGTTTGAAATATTTGACTTTTTATGCAGGAAAAGACATGGTGTTTCACGTTATATTTCATCTCACCAAATATTATTAAACTTCTAAATTTATTTCTCACCTATCCTGACATGAATAAATACAAAGAAATAATGAAAAAAAATATATTTAATGAAAATTCTGTGTCAAAGTGTTAATGCTGACGCTCAGTTCATTTAAGTAATGTAATAGATGCATATTGAAATACTAAAAAGTAAGCCATTATGTTACAAAAAGCAACATTTATGGAGTTCAGGTACTTATTCGTATAGATTAATCGTAAACAAGCGCCATACTATTATTGTCGCCAATGATGCTTAATTAATATGGGTAATTCCTATTATATAAATTAAAAAAATTACTTATTTACAAAAATTCCAAGTTAATGGTTAATTTCGATATTATGCCTAGTAATGTTGAATACAGTTAATCTCAATTTTAATGGGCTGAACAACAAAAAACAGGTTTTGTTATGTTTTTGCTTATTAATTTTGTCAGTATATACCGTTCAGTTTTGTCCACGATTTCATTGGGTTGTTCAGTACCGAGTTATTGTTTTTTTGATTTTATTAATCCTGTTCGAAGAGTGGATATTTAGCTAGTTGAAAATAAAAAAAAGTTGAATTACAGTTCGTTAAAAATAAGTTAACTAACGCTTTTCGTTTTTTTTTTTTAAAATATGGCGGGAAAATTTATTGAATTTCGTTCCGGTTTTCCGGCTTTCTGATTTCCGGATAACTTTACTGTATAAGTTTATCCTAAAATAGAAATATTTTTTTTAATAGAGTAATAGAAATTTTTTTAATAGAAATAATTTAAGTATTCATATGCATGTGGTGCTTACTTGTATTCATACAATTATCAATGATTTAAAATTTATTCGCAGAATTTATATGCAGTCATTCTGAATTTAATTTTGTAACAAGAGCAAACAAACTTTTTGGTTTATTGAATTGTTTTTATCACTTTAATTAATTGCATTAGCTACAAGAAGATTGGAATTTGAATAAAATATTCAAAAACATTTATTATTCTTACATTTTTAATAAACTCAACTACAGCATATCTACAACCCATCAACTAAACAAAAATTATAAATCTGAACACATGCTTGCAGCAGAAAATAATTTTACAGAAATTCTATAGACTTATAACAAATTTAAAGGCACTAAACTTAGTGAATTTGGTAAGTACTGCATAAACAAAACCTTAAATAACTTCTGATCTAGTTATTATATCTTCACACACGAGAACTCAATCTCAATGGTTTAAAAAGGTGACTAGCAAATAAGCTAATTACTTAGTGCAGTTGATATTTTAATTAATGAAAACAGAACATACTACTTTATCTGAATTAACATACCTTTGGATACCTAATAGGGTGACCTGGGGTAATTCCTGATCAAAAAATGCAAACATCTGTTTTGTGAAAAAACTATTCAAAATAGAATTTTAATATTTACTGGAAATTTGAGGCTATATGGGATGAGTCCTATGCTACCTTCTTTTGTTTAAAAATCTAATTAGAATTTAAAAGATTTTAAATTTTTAGTGATAAGGAATTACCCCTTCTCTTGATCATTTCTGGGGTAATTACTGATCACCAGTTTTTATAGTAAATGGGCTGTTTAAAAATAATTATACAATGGTAATTAACAAATAAGACATTAAGATCAAACAAATAAACCAAAAAGATATTTTTAAGCAGCTATTAAAACGTTTTATTTAAAAGCCGGAATAAAGATTAACACTTCAGCTCTCACACTGAAATTTTCATTTTCAATCTTTAAAAGAAATTTGCCATTTTTGCTTTCTAGAAGCTTAGTATCCTTTTTAGGACTATAATTTCTCACCATATTTATATTAGGTTAATTTATCAACTTAAAAATTATTCTAACAATGTACACACATAAAAATAAGATAGAAGAAAGGTAAGACAAGCTAGAAATGGTGCATATCAGAACATATTTGTCTTGTATGCAGCTAAAAACAAATTTTGTGATTATAGTTAAAATATATTTTATAGTCCTAAACGCTTTTCGTTTATTTTTATGAATTTAAAAAATATACAATTATATTTAATACATATAGCAAAATCAATGACTGAAATGTTATCTTGTTACGGTACAGAGATATTCTTCAAACTTAATGAGACTCTGCATAAACCATTGTAGAAAATCAAGTCCTGGTAAATATATCTCACAGAAAAGCTTTAAGCAGACAATGCTGTGAGACCATTCCCCGGGACAAACATGAATCATCAGCAGAATCCAGGCAAAAGCTAGAAGAGAACAAGTTGCTTCAAATTAATATTGTAATCAAGATACCTTGTTAAGATTTCAACCAATGGTTAAGTACATAGATAAAAGCACAACTCTTCAAATTGTGAATCTAATAAAGGATTGCATACATTAGTTTGAATCACAGAGTGAAAGAACTTTTAGCACAGAAGTATAAGTTTTAAGTTATAAGCACAGATTAACAGAAATTTTTTTATTATTATTAAATCTGGCATATCCATCTTTTTCCACACATATGGCATACTTGTGACACTTTCAGAGTGGTCTCACAACTCTTTTGGGAGGAAGCATCACTCAAACTCATACTCGGGGATTTGACACATCTGTCACTTTAAAATCAAGACATAAAAAAGGAGTGTAAATTATTGCAACATTAGCTTTGTTGCTCGATTTTTTCTTTTTGCAGATCCCCAATTTAGTCAGGTTACTTACATCTGAAAGAGAGGGAAAGTGTCTGATTAATATTATTTAATATTTCTATTGCAGCATCAATCAGGGTTTACATATAAAGACTAATGGCTTTAAGAACAAGACAATCACAGGACATTACATCACAGCATTTAATAGTTAGTCACAGCACAGATTTTATTATATTTTCTTTACACAACATAAATGACCCCACAGCCAATTGTTCAGTTGGTGTGTGCACTGTTGAGTCACCGTTTACCCTAGAGACAGCCACGAAGGCTTCTTAAAGGCACGAGTCCATGATGGATCATGGAATGTGCATGTTGTGTTATCCCCACGCTGACTTTTAATGATGAGCCAGTACATGTTGATGTGTTTGTCCATTGTTCAGGTTTGATTGCACTGTTCCCAGTTTTTTAGTATCTAATCATCTAAATTCTGTCGACATCACCAGTTCCTTAATGAATATTATTTTCTAAACCTTTTACAAGAATAAAAAATAAAATCATAAATTAATTTTCTAAACTTATTAGTATCTAGATCAAACATTAAATTAGTTTTTATTTAGAATGCAATAAATGCCACTGATAAAAACAAAAGTAATAAATATTTTTGAAATAATCAAAGTAAAAGAATATATATTATTAATAAAAGAGGAATATACTAACTGGTAGGGCACTGTCTTTTCCTTAACCACGGTGTGATTAAAGACAAATACTGATAAACATTAAAAGATCATTTAATTCATTCTGACTTTAATTATTTTATTAATACTGTAATAATTTATAAACAGTGCTGTACTAACAGTAAACAATCCATACTATAACAATACAGTTGGGGAAAAAAAACTCACAACGATTAAGGTATAATGCCACTGTTAAAAATAAACAATTCTCCGAATAATCAAAACATTATAGTAATAAAAGAGAAAGATACTAACTGAGACACTCATATTAGCTTCTGTTAAGTCTAGATCTCATTTAAGCTAACAAAGAATAGAATTAGATCAATCTCCGTGCAATCTAAAAATTTTTATAATCTCTTTTAGTGTTGAACATATATCCATTGCTATTTAGAAATAGCAATTGGCATTATTCATTAGCGTTATTAGCATTATTCATTTAGTATATTTTACCAAAGGCATTTAAAGTGGAAGAGTATTTATAATTCAGGTACAATGCTCTAAACAATCTTCCCTCTGTCCTTTAAGGGTAGAACCAGAATCATTGAGAGAGAACTAGTCATAAAATATTCTATTGCATCTAAAAAATTTTCTGCATTGTGTAAAGTAGCACAGATAAGAATATTAGAAAAAAACACTCTCTACTGAATATTTTTCTTTACAGCATCATAGTACTAAATCTGTTCAAGTACTGTCAGGGATCTGTCCAGACATTCTGTAAAAGGTCCGTATTTGTAAAATTGGAAAAAAATTACTTGTAATTTGTGAATATAAAATAAACGTTAAGTCACATTCTTTCAACCAGGGTCCTGCTTTTGTGAATTTGTGCAAATAGGGTCTGTTATTGCAAAAAAAAAAAAAACTTTTTCAAGGAGTTTTTAAATTGTAAAGACTTACAAGATTATGTCCAACACTGTAAAATTATAATTAAAAAAATTAAAATTTAAAAAATAAACAGCAATTGCTGCTACTAAATTAGAGATGCAACATACAAATATTTGGTATTTTGCCTATACTGCTGAACGCAGAATATTCATTTCGGACGAATAAAGGAAGAAGTGTCTGCCGAAGACAAAATTTATTTAGATTACATCTGTCGTTCTCTCCCCCCCCCCCCCGGAAGGGCTTATTCGATTAACAAAACAATAATGAAGATAAACGAATTTGTGAAGGGTCTGAGTAAAGGATAAATTATTTTGTGAAATGTCCGTTTTTATGAAAAGATATTTTGTGAATAGTTCGTTAACGGACCCAAATCTCTTCTAAACAGATATCTGACTGTGACTACTCTTTCTTATTTGTATGGAATGAGTTCTGGTTATCTGGCTAAATGTCAAGACAAGATTACAATATTTTTATATTATTAGTATATAAAGTTGTGTATAAATACACTTCTTTTTTTAGCAACTTTGCTATGCATTCTTCAAAGATGTTTGCCAGTTGAATATGGCCCTGGCAGTTTAAATGTATGTGATCTTAACCAATACATTCATCCACAGATAAAGCTGATTCACAGAACATTAGCCCAAGTAAAATTCACAAAGTTTTAATTACTTCATTGAATCGCTTTATAGTGACGTTTTCAAGATTAACAAAATGTTGATGCATATGCTGATCTTTCAGCAAGAGAAATTTCTAAACTCTTCGTTCGAGAAAAACAACTCAGAAATATTTCTGTATTGTGATCTGCCGTGCCAACTACAAACGCCAAGGTGCTAAACAGATTTTAAACTTGCAAATTTAATAACAAAAAAAAAAAACATGTAGATAGTTGTCCGGGGGTGGTTACGAGTTATACCTTCTGAGTTCCCTTCTCTTGTTATTAGTTCCTGGCGGCTGGCTACTCAGAATTATTCTTCCACAGATAACCAAACAAAATCTCCCCAATAACCCCACAAATTTTATTAACCACACAAGCCAGTTTTTTAAAGTTGGGCATTGTACCCAATTGCACATCATTAGTTCCTTTATTATTAAGAAAAGCAAAATAAATTATTATTTTATAGCACAACCATAAGTAATATTAATAAAAAAATAAATAAGTATCTGAATTAGAATAGTTACACAAGATACTAACAATGCCAACAAATGGTTTAGATACATAATCATTAAATATGTAAATAAATTACATTTCAACTTACCAACATGAATTAAGACAAAAACACAATCGTCCCTTCACAACTGCACACTTAATTTGTCCACACCGATTCCAGGGTGTGCAAACATCGATATCCCATTTTCATTCAGCATTTAAGTAATTAGCCAAATACTTCTCCAAGGAATCACCTAGTAAAAAAGTATTTTATGAAGAGAAAGAAGAAATATGAAAAGTTTGCTTTACATTGTCCACGTAAACTGTCAAAAATCTTAGGGTAATGAAAAAAATACAATTATAGATATAGTTTGAGAAGTTAAATAATTGAAAAAATTCAATTTCATATTAATATCCAATAAAGATAACTTAAATTTAAGATAACTTGCTAATCTGAATTATCTTCTAATTTATTATAGTATTTGTATTATGTATTTTAAATAAAACAAATTATTGAGTACAAATTGTTTTGCACATATTGTGATACACCTATAGAATAAAAAATTTTTTTGAAAGTATGCATGCTCATAATTTATTCAATAGTTAAGACAACCTAAAAGAATAATAATGAATGCAGTAACTGTGAATGAAAATGATAAATATTATCTAAATTTGTTCCATTTCTCTCAGAATTTTTTTTTAGATTAGTTTACAATAAAATTGAAACAAATTATTTTAGACATGATCAAAACCCTCTTCACTATTTTTAAGAAAATTCAATATTAATCTTTCTGTATATAATAAATTTTAATTAGCAATATATTTCATAGATAAAAAAGATACCTCTGTATTATGTCACTAAAATAAACATAAATCAAGTAATTCAACTAAATGAAATTTCATTACTAAACTGCTTCACACAATTTCGGCAGATCAAACAAAGGATTTCTAAGAAAGCAGAGAAAAACTTTGATAAATGAATTTTTATAACGATTTTCTTAAAATACATACATTTTACAAACTATTTACTTTAAAATCTAACGCGTCGTATTCACAGATATTTAATAAAATTCATTAATCTTTTTAAAAATTTCATGTAATTTTTTTATATACTGCTATGAAACGTACACTAATATTATAAATCTTTAATTAATAAGAATTACCTGTAATTAAAACTTTTATGATGATAAAATATGAAATCCCGCGCAGCCAAATACAGAAAATGGCTTCCTCTAACAATAGCTTTTGTTTAAACCACGCCAATTGCTTTGGCGAAAAAGTTTGGTCACACAATCAATATAGGGTTATAAGAAGATGAGTTTCATAGATAAGAGGAACCCGTAAGAGGAAGTGAAGGTCCTATCTTCCCGGTGGCAACGAAAAATGGGTTACTTTTTTCAATCAGTGTGGCGACTTTTTCTATCTGTTAAATCGCCACATCGCCAGTGTTCGTGTGCATGTTTGTTGTTAATTTCACGTGCCGAAATTTTACTGCATGGAGTAGAAATCTAATCTGTTGTGGTAAGTAAAAATTATTAATATGTTACTTTTATACATTTATTTTTAACTAATTAAATTTTAAAACATTGCATGAATGTTAATATATTACGTTCTATAAAACGTAAACATCTTTCACGTGTTATTTTCCATTGAGAATGAATTTTATAATTCAACTTTACTAGAAATTTATTTTTATATGCATTAATTGATTGAGCTTTTATTGTTTAAAACATTTGTTGGATAATTTTTGATAACCTAAAAATGTTTTCATATTGGAATATTTATTCTTTTTAAAATATAAATGTTTTGATCATTAAGAATGTTTTAGTTAAATCAGCGGTAATATAGCAAAAATGAGCTTGCATAAATTTTTGGAAATTATATAGTCTGTTATTTATGTATAATAATAAATGAACTTATATAGAGAGAAATGCTTGTGTGTTGTACTGTTTGTCATTAAAATTAAGGTAGGATGCTGAAATTTATATAGTCTAGTTTATAATAAGGAATGTTGAAATATGAAGGTTGCATTGTTTAGGATAGCTGTATTAAGAAGATGTGGTGATTAAATTTACAAGTATTTTAGATCTTCAAATTATCTTTATATATTTCAAAATTGATAGATGAGATTTATGTATTCAAAATAAATTAGTTAACTCTGTAAATTTTGTCTCTGTGAGAAATTTATCCCTTTTGACATAGTAATTCTTTAATGCATAGTATTTTTAATGATACTTTTTTTCTCTAGTAGTTCATGATTCATGTACAGGAAAGACTGGAAGCATCTCTATGTACCAAATACAGTTAGCTGATTGTGGAGAAGATAAACTTGGTGAAACAGTAGCTAGAGAACTGCCTATTTAGATAGTTTGTTAAACTTTCTATATAGATGTTTTTAAAATGGTTATCTTTTTATTGTTTTTCCAAGCTCGGTATAACAACTAAAGCTTATTTGCAAACTTAACTAGATGTTAATTACTTTCTAGGGTAAGTCGTTCATTAGATTGTAATTCTAGATTTAAGATTGTTCTAAAAAAACTTATTATTACATTAGCTGTATTTTTTACCTCTTACTGCAATTAATTTTGCATTGATGACAACAATAAAAGTTACGTGCCATTTTTACAGACTCCCGAAACTGGTAAGTTCCCTTTTTCGAGTAAAACATTGCAGTTTTATCAAAATATTTTTAGTTTAATTTTGATCTTTAAAGATATGAAAGTTTTCTGTAATGCATTTAAAATCAGCTTATCTTCTAGTAATTTTATATTTATATTGTCAATTATTTATAATTTCACATTTATGTAGATATATTTGTAAGCATTTGGAGTTATCATTATTCTCCTTTTGTTAGTTGTGTACATATAATCATATCATGAAATGTAATCCAAAGTTCTGATTTTTCGTAATTATACAAAATTTAATCGGCAGTTTGGGAGTAAGGTTAAGGTTACTGTTTCTAATTTCTAAAAATTTAAGTATTGTTTTTGAAATTGCACATGATTAAATGATCAAGTCATTGATGATAATTTAAGTTCTTTATTGTAGGGTAAAAGTACAGTTTGTTAAAAGTAAAATTAATTTTGTGTATGAAATGAAAAAAGCAGGTATAATGTATCAAACATATGCATGATCTTATTGTCTGCTGTTTAAGTTATGTATTAATTTCACAGCCTGTGTATAAACTCTTATATAGCCTTTTTGTGTTATGGGATGAAAGTTATAACAATTGTGTTTTATGAATGTTTTTAATTGCGTAAAAGCTAGTTATTGGGACATCTATCAGAACAGATGTCAGTAAGCACATTTGCATAAGTATTAGTAATTCATAATGAAGCAAACCTCATTGTCAGAAATCGGGTCAAAACTTTTTGTCTTCTAAAATGTTCAATTTATTCAGAATTTTCTTTTTAAATATATTATAGTAATAGAATCTTTTAAATATATTTGATTAATTAAATGCCTATTAATATTCAAAATTATGAGTAAACGTAACACATAAAATTTCAAGTATGACATCAATTTTAACTGGAAAATATTGCAATTTTTCTATTTTGATAACTAGAAAAATCTTTAAAATTCCCTTTTGTGTCAATTATTTAGTACATTCTGCAACAGTTATGAAATTTATATTATTTCGTGAAATCTACTGGATTTTGTTCCTATCCGTGTTGTCAGCTATGATTTCGCGTTTTTTCAGAGGAGAGTTTCATCAATTTCAAATATAGTTATTAAGGTTTATACTTGCTTATGTCTGTGAAACTTTTTTTTTCATATGCTGGTAATTTATTTAAAGTAGAAAATCTATGCAATGAAATTCTATAAACCACATTAACTTTCACTGGTGTAAACAATAAAAATTGCAGTTAAGAATTTCTGCAATAACGCAAGAACAATGAACTATTTTCATAATTTGTCTAATTATTTTAGCAATTAAGTTCAGAACAATATTTAGGTAAATGTATTTCCTTAAATGTCTTTCTATTTTTAAGTCTACTCTACTTGATTAAGCAAACTAAAGTTGATAAATTTATTGTGTTATATTAGTTGTTATGCTCTCGAAAATTTAAATTTTTTTTTCTGTAAATGCTTAACCATATATTTATGTGTCTAAATATTTAAATCTAAAAATTATATTAAGCATTTATAGCTTGTCTTTCTCAAACTAATATTACTGCCATGCTTAGTAGGTAAGTTTAAAGATATGTCCAATGTTCTGTTTGAAACAAAATACTATAAAATGCTAAGACACATGTTTCAAGTTTTTTTTTTAAATATATTGTTTTAATAAAGTTTGAAAAAATTACTATTAAACCTATAAGTAATATTTTAGAGTTGTGAATACCTAATTAAAATTATGAGTAGGCTTTAAATGAATGGCAAATATTATTCTGAATTTTTGTTTTATTTTCAATGGCACTTCATTTGTGAATCTTTTTTAATTTTTTTTCTTTTGAAGACCCAAACGAAATTTAATATTTTTTTCTTTTCTTCTAAACTAGTTTCTTTAAGCATGTAAAATATAACATTAAAAGTTAATAAAATAGATTTTCATATAGAATTATTGAGTGAATTATATTAAACTTCCATTTTTAAATTAGATGTTTCTTGTAAATGACAGTTTCTTGTATTGGGTAGATTTACATAATCAGTTTTTTCTAGCCTGACAAGAGTTTACCATTCCTGGTATGTATTTGAATATAATTCCCATGTTTGAAGAAGCTACCACTAATTAATAATTTTTAAAACCGTTCTATGAAGGAAAGAATCCTTTTGTGCAAAATTCTTATTTATATTTGTATCTAAAACTATTGTTTGTATGCTTATTAATACATTTATTTGAGATTATTAATTTAGGTGAAGTGTATTTAAGTTGAAGTCTTATCGAAAGTGTGATGTCTGTCTGCTGAAATTTCAGAAAAATGGAAAACTGTGACAACTATTTTATTAAATAAAGTTTAAAATTGTTCATATGACCAGTAGTAATTTTGACTTCTTTCATTCATTATAGCTTCATACTTAAAAAAATTTTTATTTAAGTATGAAATTATTTATTAAGTAAAAATTCATACCCAATGCAGCTACAAGAATTTGATTACAGTATCTTTGTACAATAAATAAATAAAATTAGTAAAAATATTTTTTATTTTTATAATGCTTAAAATATTTCATTATAAAAATCTACTGGAATATGTTTTGAGTTATCAATTTGAAATATGAAAACAGTGTGTAAATATCAATTTGCGATATCTACCAACTTAAAATTCTACACTTTTAAATTCTATTAATTTTTATTGCAATTTTTCAGAAAAATTTTCTGTCCTATTTTTCTTATCAATATTAAGTACATTTTTTAAACGTTTGATCTTCAGGTAATGAAACAATTTGGGAAATTCCATACGAAATGCTATCAGATCCATTAAGATGGAACAATTCCTCAGCAATAACTCTACTTGGAACAATTTCTGAGCTATTAACACCTAGAACACGAAATACTTATAAAAAAAAGCATAATATAGTCAGAAAATAAAGGTTATACTTTTTATGGTACATTTCAAAAAAAAAATTTATTTTTCTCTTGTAAAATAATGGATGTGGAATTTTTTAAAGTAACCCAGAAATAGGATGACAAGGAAGAAAATAAGCTTTTCGAAATCTTATGAATCATCATTGAGGAAGCGTGTAGAAGATTCGCATCATAATTTATATTTGTACTTATTAAATTTAGGATATTAATAAAAACTAAGAAGATAAAATACTTAATTATGGTCATGGATTACATTTTTCTATCATCCTTTGTATTTGAAGCATTTTGCAATCTGATCCTCTCTAAATCCGCTGTTTTTCCAAATTATTTGACGGTCTAAAAAAGTATTTTGGAATCCATTTGATGCAAATATGTCAAAAAATTTCACGCGACGTATAAAATTAATTAGTAAATAAAAATAAAATAGATATTTCGTTTCATGCTAACTTTATTTCAACAATGGTTAAAAAATATAATATTAAAAGCAGCGGGAACAATTTTTCAAAGAGACATTTATTTTTATTTATTTATTTTAGAAACTAGTTAATTTTAGATTAAACAATAAGTCATGCATTTTATAGAAAATTGTATTACCCTAAATTTCCGGTGCATCAATTTTACCTCTACGAGAATGAGAATAATAAATTGAAAAAACCCTAAAATACTAATTAAGCGTCCCGAAAATTTATATGATTGGATGGGAAAGGGTAAGAAAAAAATTTTTTTGACTATTTAAGTCTTAATAGATAAATTATAATTGATATTAAATAGATAAATAATTTCACTGAGGCACCTATTTCTTTTATATTCCTTAATAATGTTTTATTTTTATACGAATACAAAAAGTTTCCAATTGTTGAGCCTAAGAAAATAATGGATATGAAAATTTATAACATCGTTTTTAAGTATGCTAAACTAAAAGGCATACACTCGCCGTTACTTACTTAATGATTTTTATAATCTTAATTTTTTCTTAATAAGAATGCTCTGAATTGATATATGTTTGTACAAATCATGTTAAAAATTTGAAATTTTTAGAGCCCAAAAAATAACAGAAATTTTGCCAGCATCGACAATAGTTAATGCGAGTATAAGTAATAAGACATGTTGATGTAAGTATAAGTTAAGGCATTCAGGGCATGTTGAGAAGCCATAGCAAGCCTCAATTTTGATGTTTTGTTTTATAAAAAAAATAGACTACACAAAGTTTCTCACTAATTAGTTTCAGTAAAAGCTTAAGATTCTTAAGAAAAGCTTGACGTCATTACCAATCCAAGTGTTGTATACACAAAAATGCCACTTTTATATACTCTATTTCCTGTAAGAGTAAATATAACAAATAAAACTTTATTTTAACTTAATTCAGTTTTGATTGAAAAATAGCGTGAATTATCATGAAATACAATAGAAAAACTGGGTATTTACATAAATTTGTCTAGGCTTGTATTTAGCGAAATATTCTCTTTGCCCAGAACAATCAGAATGTAAAAAAGCTAAATACAGTTTTTTTTTCATTCGTAACTTATTTCCGTACAGTTTTGAGAAAGTAAGACATTTTATAACATACATTTATTATTTAACCTTGTAATTATTAGATATGGAATGTCCTTAAAAGCTAAAAGAATAAAATTACATAATCTGCCACTTAATATTGTTATGGATTTGACTCAATCCGGTCTTATAAGGTCGAAATAAAATTTTTTAAAGTTATTTGATAATGAAATAAAATAGTTTTAAGCACCACCATTTGCTGAAATGTAAGAAAATCTTACGCCATATTTCACATTAATTCATAGTAAAAAAAAGGATATATCGTATAAAATGGAACTTATTAGTTAAAAATTCTAAGAACATTCATCATAGTCTCTCACGTTTTATCAAGAAATTAATCCTTGAAAAATCAGAATTTAAATTTTGAATTCGATAATATTGTAAGTTATTACAAATTGTAAAAGAAAAAAAAAATCAAAATTGAACTTTTGATTTTAACAAAGGTGTCTTTAAAAATTATGTCACTGTATTAATGGAAAATAAAGGTAATTAAAAGAAAATTTATCCTTCGTAAATAGCAAATAACTATAATTATAACCTAAATAAATACAACAATTAACAATAATGCTTAAATTTTGTTGCATTGTTAAATTTTTACTTTGCTAAATTACATATAAATTATATAACTTTTTAATTCATAAAAAGTATTATTTTATGGATTTAAAGAAATAATTTTTTTTTAAAAAATCAAAAGTTTTGGGTTATGGCACGTACTTTCTTAGGTTAAAGATATTAAAATAGAGAATAAATAAAATAATATCGACGAATAAAGTAATATCTAATCGGATACAATAAGTATTTCGGACATTCACCAAAAGCGACTATGTGATTGTTGACATTCACCGGTGAAAATCGACATTCTCTTGATTTCAGTCATTCACGTTAACAATTATGCTGTAAAATATTTGTCAGAAAGAAAAAGTAGTTATGTATATACATAGAGCATACTAAATAAATAAGAAGAAAATTAAGAAAAACAATAAGTTTTATTTATTGAGCTTAAGCTGCAAGTAAATAGAACTCATAAAATAAATTCAAAATGTAGAGAAAACAAGGGGAAAATTACAGAACAATGATGAAAAAAGAGAAGAAAAAAAAAAAATTATTACAGTTAAAACATTTTCACCCTGCACGAACGAATCTAATTGCCAAAGTTGCATAGTTTTTGCGTGGTTCCCCCGAACTTTCAAATGTAGTTAAAAATTACCAATAATACTTAGATTTTGTTTTGTTTCATTCAAAAATTTTATTTGAATTATTATGTATTTTTTTAAAAAAAATATCCTTAAATGATATTTACAGTAACACTTACATGAATGTGATAATCGTGAAATGATTTAAATTAAAAACCATCTAAAATTTTTAAATTGTTCATAAAAAGTTATCTTTTAGGGTGTTAAAAAAGGACTTTGAAAAATTATGTGCTTACTACGCCTATGCTTAAACGAAAAAAAAAAAAATATTATTTCAGTCACAGATAGCATGTATGAAGACCAGTTTGTATGCCATAGACTAAATGGGGATGTAAAGTGATTATTGCTAGATTTATTAGTTAGTTTGGATTGCTAGATTTATCAGTTTGATTATTTGGATTGGTATAATTTATTAGTTTGATAAATTGGATTATTGCTATTTTTCTAATTAATTTTAAATCCATTTATATGCTCAACAGTGATTCCTTAGATTTTGATAAAATTCTGACTGAAACATTTATTTGCGTCACCAAACATGAAGTTTTTAATCAAATTGCGACTTCAAGTGCCACAAGCATTCTTAAAATATGTGAATAGAGTGTTCCGTTTTCTCATTCTTAATATAAATTGTTTATATAAATGTATATTAATAATTTAATCTAAATATTATACTCAATTATAGGTCGCAAACTGATATGCGAGGAGTAACAAAAAGATAGTTGGAAACTATCGAATTCCTAGTTAAGAAGAAAAGATGAAAAAACGGCAAAACCAATTTGATTGCCTACTGATTCTTAGATATAGTTCTACCGATCTCCTTTCAATTTCTTTCTGTTCCACCCGAAAATCGTTATAATGTTTCGTTATTTACCCCAAAACTGGGATTTGCTGGTTTTCACAGATATTGTTTTTTTCTCGCTTGAATTTTATTGACTATAATTTATTTTCCTTCTTTAGACGAAATTAAAAAGCTGAAGCGTCAAGACAACGAATTTTCGAAGAACCATTCTTTCTCAGAAGAGGCTAACATTAACTTTAGATAATTTTACACACACACAAGATAATTTTTAAAGCTATAGATTAAGAATAATGTGCTCCCTCCTTTTGCTTAAATTTAAATATCTAAATTCAAAAACCAATTCATGTATATGCGACTAATCTGTTTTTTTATTTTCACAGAAATGCAATTGCATGTCAATAATGCTTCTCCTAAGAAGGTTTAAGGCATTTTCAGCGTGGGCAGAAAATCTCTGATTTCAAGCTTATTGTGCTCTTGAAATAATATTCAAGTATAGTAAAATCCCGCAGTGGGATCGTTAAGACACGGTTCCCAGCAGATCACCGAAGTCAAGCATCACTGACTGCGGTCAGTGTGCGGGTGGGTGACTACTTAGATCAGTCTGCGTAGGGACCGAGGGTGTGCGATATTGGTCCTCGTTAAACTGTGCTACCGTAAAGTGCTCGACTTCGCGCGCAGATCGTTGGGCTACCAAAGCGGGGGTGCCATCCCCTCCGCAGAGGATCAAAATTGTGATGGCATGTCTTCGGATCATCCTCCGGGATGTTTCCTAGACCGTCGCCAATAGCCCATTGTGCAGCTCTAGTGCGACGTAAATTAACAATAGCAATAATAATAACTTTCTATTTTCATTTCATTTCTGTAGGGATTTACTAATTCCAACACTAGATGGCAGCTCTGCATTAAAATACACTCCACTAAAGGCTCTGTCAGTAATTTAGAATTGTAAAATTAAATTATCAAATTAATTATTAATAAGTAATTAACTAAGTTAATACATATTTCTAAATCGAGTTGAAAGCTTATTAACCTTAAAAAAAATATATAATTTATTATCCATTTTTTATATTTTAGTATATTGTTATATTCTAAATCAGACCTAGTACAACTAAACACTCACCAAAAAAAAGATGGTAGTAAATTTTTTTTAAACGCCAATAATAAGATAAACCACAAAAATAAGGCAAACCTGAAAACCGGTTTTTCGTTGCCATCGGGAAGATATGACCTTCACTTCCTCTTGCGGGTTCCTCCTATCTACGGCACTAATAAGAAGATTGATGGATAAAAGCTAGCGTCAAGCTCACTCCGCCCAGTTACCAATTCCTAAATTGACCAAATATCCTTTTCCTCAAATGAGTTTGCCGTAAAGTATCTTTGTTTGCCAAGAACTGAGGTTACAAGCTTGAGTAGAAAGAAGAGATATTGAATAAATTTCGGTTTCGGATCGGAACAAAATAAAAGTTTCAGTTTACCAAAAATTTTATAAATTGTGAGATTAAGTTAATCGCATATCAATTTGATTCTATAAATGAATGAGAATGTACTTTAGGAAGAAAACCGATTGAATTATTTTCTTTATTAAATGATTTCACTACTGAGCTTTCTTCTTGAATTAGTTCCGCTGATTAAAGTATTGTTGTTTTGAATGTTGTTGAAATTGAATAAGTCAAAGCAATCGATTTGAGCAAAATTGGTTGTATGATTTAAGAAAATTACTAGCGTTTAAGCACAAGTAGTTTGTTATTTAGCTTATATATACCTCTATATACATTTATTTAGCTTATATTTATATTTAAAAGAAAAAAATAATGGAATTACAAAATAATTACATAGAAGGTCTAGATATATCCCAATATAATGGTGATATAAATTGGTCACAGCTTACGCCTAATGTGAGTGGTAAACAGTTTATTATTGCCAAAGCATCCGAAAGCACAAATTTCCAAGACCCTACATTTATAGAAAATTGGAAAAATATGTGTTCAACTGGTTTCACTCCAGGTGCTTATCACTTTGTTAGGTTTGAGAAAGGTACATCTCAAGCCCAAATGGTTAACTTGATAGGACAACTTAATGCTGCCGATAGCACAGGCAGATGGAGGAATTGCGTCATTGCACTTGATATCGAAGCAACGCCAAAAGATGGTGAGTCAGTAAAGGAAGTAGTACAGGAATGTGTACAATACCTCGTGGATACTTATAATTTAACGCCTTATATATACACCACAAAAAGTTACTGGGATCAGTATGTAGATGTTACTCCTGATATAGTTAAGCAATGTCCATTATGGATTGCTAGATATCGTGCATGGGAACCACCACCAGATGAGCTACCAGCAGGTTGGTACGACTGGACAATATGGCAGTATTCTGATGAAGGATCTGTTTCAGGTATTGCAGATGTAGTAGATCTAAATAGAATGAAGCTTACAAAAGTTCCTCAATATCAATAGCATAGTATGTAGTACAGTAGGGAACCGATTATCCGGAACGACCGGGACCATCGCTATTCCGGATAACTGATTTTTCCGGTTTTCTGAATCGCTACAAAAAGCCGTTTTTTTTTAATTATTAAACTCAACAAAAAAAAAAATATTGGGAAATAATCTTAAAAAGAAGAAAAAACGATGAAGTAATTGTTGGGATCTTCCATGGAATTCCAGTGGCGCTAGTATCGCGGTTGTGATGTAACTGCAACTGTGTTTACATTGTATGTTTCAGTTTCGGTTTCCAGTATGTTCTATTGTTGATGTGTTCTATGTACGTATTGTGAATAAAGTTATTGTTATGTTATAAGTTATCAATATGAGTGCTATCATTGTCAATCATCCTAAATACATATCCCATGCCTTATAATAAACGGTCACAACAGTAATACAGTAATGATTATTTCTAAAATGATGATACGGTAAACATCTTTCAAAAAAGAAAGAAAAATCCTAAAATCTTATGAGGAAAAAAAAAAATTTTAAAAATGGCGGGAAAATTTATCGAATTTCGTTCCGGTTTTTTGGTTTTCCGGTTTTCTGATTTCCGGATAACGGGTTCTGTACTGTATATAAAAACACTAAATGTGTTTTTATATTAGGTTTCATTTCCAGGAAACATCTTCCGATTTATTGTCCTTTTAACATAAATTCAGAGTAACCTTTTGAAAATTTTTTAATTTTAATAATTTTTCATTAAGCAAAGCAGCAAGTCTTGGCAAGTGATATCAGTTAGGTGGAAGAATAATGAATTGCTCCTGAAGGGATTATAAATTAAATATTACACTCACCCTATGATTATTATTTTAAAAGTTGATCTGCTTAAACTCAACTTGTTGAAATTGTTTATTAAATAGAACTTCTTTTGTATTTGTATTGAATAAATAGTAAGATGGTGTAATTACATTAGTAACAAAAAGTATACTCGTTTCCAACCAATATTCTTTTCAAATAACTATAAATATTTTTTTGGAGGGGCGGAGCGAAGATTGTATGTATTTTAATAAAATGTTCTCACAATGCTGTTTTGTAAAGGAGAAACATTTGTTCTTTCCAGATCCACATTAGAAAGAGTTAACTGTATTTTGGAATCATTCTGTAATCCTGTTATATATGCTTTAATTTTTGAAGGGGATGTTTCCGTATCGTGATGTGCCGTGTCAACTACAATTGCCAAGATGCAAAATAGATTTTAAACTTGCAATTAAAAAAAAAAATGTAGCTGTTTGGCTGTGAGTTATACCTTTCTAGTTGGTTGCTTTCCATTCTTCAGATGTTTTTTTAAGTTTCTTGTAGGCTGCCACGTGAAAGCTGTTAAGACATGGCGATTAGTCTGCTGTATATCACGATGTGGAAATCTTTCCTTAACTTGTAAGAAGTCAATCATCTATAAAAATATATTTCTTTTTCATAATTTTCATAGACATAAGATTTCATAATACACCACAAACATAAATAAAAGCCTCCTTTTTTTTTTTTAAGAAAAGGAAATGAAATTCTTCTATTTTCAGAGTTTGCATATTTCTATCACAGTAAAAAAATCATCCTGAAAAAAATAGGTTTCTTCCATCCCGAGTGAAAGACTTTTTTTTAAAATATCAAATATTAGAAGTATTTTTTTAAACAGTTTATGAATAATAGTATATTAATTTCTAAACTAAAGACATAACTTTAAAAACGGACCAACTGCAATTGAAAAAAAATCAATGAATTAATGAATTAAAATAACTGTAATGTCTTTAATATTTTCAGTAATATAGTAAAATTTTATTCTATAACTATAGGAACGACTGATAGAATATCCTTATACAATTTTACTTTTACCATTAAATTAACAAATCACTCGCTAACATATACACTACTGAATTTGAAACTCGATATAACGACCCCTTTTGTGCAAAAAATGAAATGTTTTTAATGCTCTAATGTTTTAAATGTTTATAATCTTTTTTATGTTGCATGCATTTAA
Organism: Parasteatoda tepidariorum; assembly: GCF_982258835.1. NCBI lineage: Eukaryota > Metazoa > Arthropoda > Arachnida > Araneae > Theridiidae > Parasteatoda > Parasteatoda tepidariorum. The sequence continues at coordinate 15,690,669 of NC_141756.1, read as the reverse complement.
TTAGATGTTAATTTATGTTGAATGTTCTTCCAGTATGCGTGAGTGGAGTGTTTGCACTCTCCAGCTTTTGTTACATTATATTTACTAGTTTGATTATACTACTTAGTTTGTATTGCCTTTATATTTACTAGTTTGTTTTTATTGCCTAGTTTGTATTTCCTTTATATTTACTGATTTGTTTTTATTATTTAGTTTGCATTGCCTTTTTGTGAACATAAAAATATACTTTATAAAGTCATTTTCAAATTTATATAAGTGTGAAGAGTGTACGTTAAAGGATCTTTATTTTATATTTTTAGCGCTTCTGTTGAAAGTTTAGAATTTTAGTTGGATATTCGATTATATAAAACATAACAAGATTGTAGCTTTGTTATATTATATTTACTAAGTATTTTTGTTTTTAAAAACTCAAAATAGTGTAAATGGTTTTCAATTGAATTTATGCCATGTTAAATGATAGTTTTGTAACTTTGTTCCCAATTATATTTTTAAATAGTGTTTGTATTATTTTATTAAAAGCAATATATTATTTGTTGTTTTTTATTCTATTATTTTTCTCACTTGAAATGTTTTTTTTTTTTTTTTTTTTTTTTTTTAATGATATTTCTGTTTCCTCATCTCTTTAGATACTCAGTTCTGTTGTAGTAAGTTTCTGTTCCTATTATTTATTAAGAGTACCATGTTACCCAGTGGTACTGTTATTTCCAATAAATTTTAATTAATTTTTATTTAAACAAAAGGACCATTAAATCTTTGTGTTAAATAGGTTATAATCACACAAATGTTTTTGTAAACACAAATCTTTATGTTAAATATAAAATATATTATAATGAATTTTTATTTACTGTATGTAAGTTAAAATTACTATTAAAATTATAATTTAAGAAAGTAAATCGATTGTTAATAAATCATGGTAAATTAATTATTAAATTAATCTTAATTATTAATTAATCTTACTAAATTAATTATTAAGCTGTTTTATTTTGAGCAATTCACTTTTGAATATGTAATCTATGCTCAATAAAAATATAAATTATTTATTTTCTATATACCTATCGCATAAAATAGGTATTAAAATAACTAGTTAGCTATAAAAATATAAGTGAAATTTATTGCTTTTTTCATATTCCTAAATTTTTTTTCTCTTGAAACAAATATATATAGATATATAGTATTTGTTATTGACCAATCTCATTGATTCATCAACTGTTGGATGGTGCCAGACTATCTACAAGGGAAAAGTCTCCGGAATTCATTGTGCTAGAGTGTCTTGAAAGGAAGTTAATTAACTGTTTAAACTTGAGTTAGTCTGAGTAGGTAATAAAAAGAGCTAATTTTAATTCACAAATTATTTCAAAGTCAGGGGAGCAAAGTTTCAATAAATTTTTTAAATATAGATGGCAGCACTAGGCTTTATTTAAAAAAAAGAAAGGTTTTGAGGGAGAAATTTTTAGACTATTACCCCATTTTTTATGAAATTTTTTAATTTGTTAAATTTTTTTCAAATCACTATTTTTTAAAATTGCTACTTCTATGATGGTAAAATAAGTTTACTTAACTTTCGCTGATGAAATGAATAATTTTCATACGTTTTATATCCTAAAACATTCTGCTTCAGGTTTTATAAAATTTTATTTAGGATATCTTAATAAAAATTTAATTACAAGCAATTAAAAAGTTTATTTAAGATTCAGCAGAAATTTATTTTTCCAACTAAGTAGATGTCAGCGCTAAACATTTTTGATAAAAAAATAAAGAGCAGCTGCTTTTATTTATTTTCTTTTTCTTTTATGAAATTTAAATATTTTTAGGAAATTTTGTCCTGGTAATTATTTTTATTCATAATACCTATTCAGAATTAATTTTTTTCTTTCTATTGTTCAATTTGAGACACAAGGAGTTCAATCGATTATCTTAAAATTTTTTATTCATTAATTATGTCAAAATCAAATATAGTATTTTCATAACGTGGGAGAGAAAAGGATTAGTTTTTTAAGTTATTTTTCAATAAATTAACAACTGTTTTCAATAAATTTACCAGCTGTATTAATTACTTCAAAAAACGTTTTATTTTATTTTACTACTAAGAAGGTTTAAATAACATTATTAAAATTTTACAAGTTTAAATCATTAATTAAAAAAAAAGAACTACTTTTTAAAGTTTCTGAAAACTCTATAAAGTTTCTTTATGCTCTATGAAAATTCTCATTAATTCCTAGGATATTGTCAGTACTAAAGAAATGTTACCTTAAACTTTTGCATTTTTTATACACTATTAGAATTCTATTTAATGTAAAACGTTTTATTTATTTAATTCCATATTAAAAAATTGGGACAAATAAATGAAATTTGCAACAAACATTTTTACTGAGAATATTACAAGGGAATTTTCTCAGTAAAAATGTTTGTTAAAAATTACATTGTCAGAAAATAATACTTCAATTTTGCATCAATATAATTAACATGTGGAAATGCGAAAAATTTATTTTAAATTTTATGAATGAAAATATATATTTTTTTTAATAAATATTATAACTTGGTAACTTATAATTATATATTATTTGCTTAACAAATCAAATAATATTTTTATTGATAGTAAAAATACCAAAATTTTATGATTAAAAATATTTTGTTTGCAATAAATATGCATCAGGGAAAATTTTTTGATTAGCGGTAGAAATTTCACAAATAAAATACGTTTTAAGAGTGTCTTGATTACTTCATTTTTTACTTCTGTTTATTAATTTTTTTAAATGTTTGTTTCTATCATTCCTGTTGAAATTAAAGATACCCCATAGATTTTGAATTTATTGAATGTTAAGTTTCAATAAACACAATCTTTCTTTTACAACACGAAATCTTTTTAAAATTTAATTGTTCAAATAATTTGCAGGAAAAAAAAACTTTTAGATCCCTATTCAACTAACCGGCCAAAGTATAGGTAGAACAAATTTTTTCCTCTTTTTTCATATATAAGTTTGAAACTACAGTTCAGATTTCAGCAATTATGTGAATCAGCAGTTAAATAGCAATGATTACTATAAGAAGAAATTGCGCTCTTAAAATTATTTAATAACGAGTGTACGCTCAACTCGAGAAGAAGAAGACCGCTAATACATAACCACCAGGATTACAACCTCAGCGCCAGCTGGTTGTTAATAAGCAAGATGGCTTATTAACGTTACAACTCTTATGCTTGTATCATTGTCGGCTTTTAGCTAATAAAGGAAAATTAATAGCTCCTTTCTATTGTTATTGTTTTTCTAAGTATTAATTACATATTTCATTAATTTACAAGAGCACATTAGTTACGAGATTATTGGACGGTACGATGATCGATTACGTGATCGCATATCGAAGTCATATTTCACGGACAAGGCTTACTCTAAATAGAATGGAAAAACAGTTGCTAACATAAATAAATGCCTCGTTTCAACAGCCAATCAGGATCGATACTCATGATGACAGCCCCCGCAGGCATCCAATTCAACACGAAACCACTACAATTTTATAGCTCAAAAACTATAACATAATGCGCAGTGCGAGAAGAGAGAGAGGAATAATTTTTAACAATTTAATAACTTTTAATCAAATGATCCGATTTTCACGTACTAGGAATGATTTAATCTAATGATTTAAGAGCCAACATTAGATAATTAATGTATACGATGTTTTAGGTTAGGAAATCGGACTCAAAGTCGTACTTTCTCTGAACAAATATACCTTTTTATCAACGAATTTCGAGCCTTGGTGGCTCAGGAGTTAACAGCGTTTGCCGTCTAATGAGTTGAACCCAGTTCGGATCCCAGCGATGGCTGATCGATACGAATTAGCACCCGTCTAGCGTCGACTACAGTGCTGACGTAAAATATCCTCAGTGGTTGACGGATCATGTGTTAGAGTAGTCTTGCCGCCAGGCTCACCGTGGGAGGTTTTCGTGGTTTTTCTCTCCATGTAACACAAATGTGGATGAGTTCCATGAAAAAGTCCTCAGCGAAGGTAAATTTCTCCCAATACTTGATCCAGGAGTTCCCTTGTCTTATAGATTTCGTTCAAAAATACAAGGCTACGGAGTTGAACATTAATAGTCGTAAACCCAAAATATTGGGTCGGCTGTTCAACGACGGTTATAAAAAATATCAACGGATTTCGATTATTAACTTATTGGCTTTAAAAAATAAAGATGTAGTGGAAAATAGGATAGGTAAAGCGTATTTCAAAGCAGTCGTATTTTGAAATTTTTATTTCTCAGGAAATACTAAACTTGTTCTCTTATGATTTTATCATTTCTGTAAAGCTTTGTATACTTTACAATTCAAAATTTCTTCGACCATTTGTAAATTAAAGATTTAACTATTGTATGAGAAAAGTAATATTTTTACATGTGTCTTTGGATCAGCAAGTTTTGAAATTGAGAGCAAAAACTTTTTTATTTCCTTTAAAACCTCCCAAGATATGGCGAAATACGTAAAAAATGAAATTTGCAGAAAACGGTCCCCAAACTTTTCAGGGCCCCATAAACACTCACCATATTTTGCGAGCCTAGAATCTAATTCCGAGAAAATAAAGAATGTTTATTTAGATGAAGTACGCTTCTGTGTCTGATTTCTTAACGTAAACTATCGCTTGCATTATTTAGTTAGCATCTTCGAACTATTACGATTGAATCCTTTTTCGTGAAAATTGGATCAAAAGCTATTGGGGGTATTCTCGTTTTTGGCGAACGATTTACATAATTTTTTTAAAAATATTTTTAATACCTTTAAACAAGAAGAAATAATTTTAAATGCATTTAGCAAAACTATCATTTTTACTATATTTTTGCGTATACATTTTCACTGGTCCGTTTATCGATGTTACTATAAATAGCCAAAGTCAAGAGAATGTCGACTTTCACCGGTGAATGTCAACAATCACATAATCGCTTTGGTGAATGTTCGAAATATTTGTTATATCCGATTTGATATTAATTTATTCGTTGATATTATTATATTTGTTCGATATTTCAATACTTGCTGAAGATAGATGTGGAGAAAAATCAGTCTTCGGAGTACCGGTTAAATGCATAACGGGCAGTAGCACTTGACCTTAAAAAACATTGATGTAGGGCATACCGGGCAGTGGTACTTAACTAGACCTAGTATATATTTTGGACATTTACCAAAGCGACTATGTGATTGTTTACATTCTCCGTGGAAGTCAACAACCACCAATTTCTGTCATTTGCAGTAACATAGATACATCTTTTAGATTTTTTTTCTTTCTTTTAAAGGTAATGAATTGAAATTAAATGCAAGATTGATGACACAAAGAATGTAAAACGCACACTCACAATTATGAGGAAATATGATATTTATATGAAATATGATATTTTTAGACATTTTATGACGGATAATCGCACAGACCAAAACACGAATTTTAAAATCAAAATACCAAAACAGCATACATCGATTAATAACTGCAGTGCACTAAATAATTGAAAGGGTTACCCTGAATAACTTTTCATCCAATAGTTGATTTTTCACATTTTAGGACTCTTTCTTAATGGTTTGAGGGGATGGCCTGAAATATGCTAATTTGTTGGTGTAGACGATATTTTAAGTTACGAAATGAGACACAAAAACCTGCTTTCTCTAAATAAACATACATTTTTCTTTTCATTTAGATTTGGATTTCTGACCCTCATAATATAGGGGGTTGGTCAGAAGAGTGGTCCAAAATTTATACCTCTTAATATTAATTTTACTTTTTGTGTATTTTGCCATTTTAAGCTATTTACAAAAATGTTAGCGCAAAATTATGAAATTCGTTAAGTGAAAAATAATTCAAAGAAAAAAAAGTTTTTATTTATTATTTTTTAATATTTTATTTAACAATAGTTGAAAAAACTCTGAATTTTAAGGTATGCAAATTTTTGACGCAATTTTAAAGACTGTAATTTTACGAAGCGAAATAAAAAATTTGAATGAAATCGAACGAAAAGTTTTCAAAAAATCTAATTTTATACATACGACCTTTTTAAAATTCCTTTTATCAGAAACTATTCGACCGTTTTCGTTTTTCTCTACTGTGATTCTATTTAGATTAAGACCCCCAATATTTATATTTATTATCAGGATTAGAATACTAAATCCATTAAAAAAAAGATCTGTTTATTCAGCAAAAGTAAGCTTTTGTGTCTGCTTTCGTAACTTGTGATATAGTTAGCACTAATTAATTAACATTTTTGAGGTCATTCCTCGAACTATTAAGATAGAGTCCTAGTACGTAAAAATTTGATAGTAAGATCACAAATTATTATATATTTTTTTTTAGCGCACTATATGCATGTCCTATACATTGATAGATATGGCAGTTCGAAACAAATTTTAGTATTTTTAGAAAGCATTTCATTTTAGGCAGAGAGTGATACAGTTTTTCTTTTTGTTACATATTTTTTTTTTTTGTTGAATTGGCCAAAAGAAAATCATAACCTAAATAATAACACGTAATAATTTTTTTTTGCTATATTATAAAATACTGTAAGTTTTCTTATGTTTTTTATAAAAAAAAATAAATAAAAAAAATGTGAGTTGTTACATTTAATTTGTTTTAATAAATTTGTAAACATAGTAAATGAGCAATTAAAAAAAATAAATTAACAACGCTGTTGGAAAGACTAGTTCTTCAAAGAATTTATCTTGAATTACGTTGCTTTCCTAGTCAGTAATTTGATATAATTCAGCACCAACTTATCTTAATTAATATTTGACTAATATTTTAACAAAAGCAATAAAAAATATTCTTTAAACGAAAATAGCAACTTAGGTTTCAACCACATTACACCTTTCGCTGTTTTTATATATTATTATTCGCTATTTAGTGAATGACTATTTCTGAAAACTCTTTTTATTAAAACAAAGTGATTGTTAAAAGAATATAATTAAACTGAAAAAAAAAATTCAATTGAGTGAAGACACGTCTAATTACTACTTAAACTTCCGGATTAATCTAACGATGGGAGATATCGTCAATGATAAAATTGATCACATATCTTTGTGTTCTTAGCCTCAGTCATAGAGTTCTTCGAAATCATCGATCAATTTATCTCACGTATCAAGTCTAGATCAATAATCGTTTCCTGCGTTAACTTTTGTTTATATAGCCAAGGCAACCTTTTTCTAAGAAAAAATTTATTCCATTCTATACCTCCCTTTTGATGACAATGTTTGAGATAAGCGTCTAAATCTATCTGTTTAATATCATCCATTTTGAAAGTGCAGCAGACGATGATGACAGAAACACAAAGCGGTGATTTCATTTTTGAAAAATAATAACTTTCTTTATGAGTGGCAACGGAATGAGCAGACGACAAGAAGCTGAGATAAAAAAGATGGCTTATTTCAGAGATTTAGATTCGGTTCGATTGTTTTGATATCTCTGTTTCTCAGTTGTATACACTTCTATTTGTATTGGGTAAGTTTATAAGCGAATCATTTCGATTCGAACGATTGGCATTTATACTCAATTTTCAATAAATGAAGGAGCTGATAAATTTTAAAAAGACTTCTTAATTAGTTTAAATACGATTTAAGGTACAACTTTTTTTTATATGTTAAAATAAAATTTTAAAAAATTAGTTAATTTGTTTTTTATTGCGTAAAAGCAATAAAAAAGTATTATTATTTAATTTTTGTTTTTTAAATGGCCATTTTTAGGTAAAAATAATTTTTTTTTAATTTTTTTTTTTAAAATCCTTTGATGATTTTATTTAGAAAGCTATCAAGTATGTTCTGAACTATTATCTTAAAAGCAAGTGCATATACTACTGAGTTAGGGATCAATATAGTTAAAAAAGTAAATTTTAAAAAATTTTCGCGCTTGTCTTTGCTAAAAAACATGCGTAAAAAATAAAATTCTACTTTTTTTTCTTAGCCTGTAATTCAAAACATGTGTGCTATAATCACAAACACTCATGAAAAATTGTAGACAATTATTTTAAAAACAACTAGAGATATCGTGCTTAAGGTGATGTAAAATGTAAAAAAGTCTGATTTTTAAATAAACGAATTTAAAGAGTTAGAATCACTAGTCTACCCATTGTTATCACCTTGCACAAAAACTGTTATCACTTTGTAAATAAATGAAGTAAAGACAAAACTAAAGTGTTTTGAGAAAGCTTAAAGCTACAAGGATTTCAAATTTATAATAAACTCAATTTCAGAAAGTTTGTCTAAAGTCATGTTTTTTCACTAGTCAGATACCTTAAAGCAGTAAGCATTTTTTGTCATCTATATAAATTAAGCAGAATATTTATATGCATGCGTGTATGTAACTTATACAAATCCGCAACTCACAAATGATTCTCACTATATATGTGTGGGGAGAGTAGTTACAGACCATGTCAACCGTCATCTATGAAAAGGTACCCCGACATAGAGTCGAGTTAACATGTCTTATATACTAGTGAATTGTAGTTGTAATTTTGTAGTGGTAGATACGCTACAGTACTCCCCCACCAGAATTATATCTGTGATAGAATTCGATGAACGAATACCACTAGTTGATTCAGTGCTGTTTTGTGAGAAGCCGGGAGAGCTGTATTAAGATCACCGTATTTTTTGAGTGCTGAATGTGAGAGGTGTATTAACTTCACGGTCGTAGTCGCTCCTGTGTTGCCTTTAGCAGTCGAGTGTATGCAGGCCGACGTTGTGTGCTCGAGACTGAGTAGCAACAGTGCGAGGAGGTGGATAATGTTGCAGTCACAAGTAGCAAGTCAACTTTTCAATGTGGACCATCCAACGAAGTAGGCGTTACTGCCGATGTAGGCGTATCCAGATCAAAGTGGGCGTTTTTGCCAAGGTAGGCGTGTTTACATCACGTCCGAAGGTCACCAATGTGGGGAGAGTAGTTACAGACCATGTCAACCGTCATCTATGAAAAGGTACCCCGACATAGAGTCGAGTTAACATGTCTTATAAACTAGTGAATTGTAGTTGTAATTTTGTAGTGGTAGATACGCTACATATGGTATACATACTTTGAAGCCATGGGGAAACTAATAGTTTACTTTAAAATTACTTCCAACAACCACTACACACAAAGAGATTTTCATACAATATGATAAAGATTTTATGATCGATTTTTTTTTACAAACTTCAAAATAAGTACTGATAATATTTTGTCAAAAATGATTATAAAGATATTAATGTCGCAATTAATAATTTTTTTCAAAAATTACAATCAATATATTCTGCAATCAGTTCGAATTGAAATAAAAAATAACTTTAGCATTATAGAGAGCTAAATTAAAGAAGAGAAAAAAATCTACTTAATCGTATATAAGAATTGTATAAAATTACAATTTTATTATTGACGCCAATGATTCGAAATTAATTTTAGCAATAAGTTCAAGTTGAAAAAAACAAACAAACTAAAAAGCTGAATTAATGCATAAAAGGTAATTATTAGACTAAGAGAACCATAAAAATCGCCAAATTTTTACTGACCCCAGTGTTGTTTGGATAATTTTAGTAATAGGTATACTAATGCTATTACGTTAATTGACGTTTTTAAGAACTTCTAAAAACATATTTTGCTTAATCTGATAACATAAATCTATCGGGAAAGGCAACAAATAATAATAATGGAATGGTTTCAGCTCAATTGTGTCGGAATGTGTCTTTCAATTTTGTGCATGCTTTCGTAGTGTTGATTAATACTGATTCCTTATTTCCTTTTTTTCAAGAAGAAAGGGCATTTGCTAGTTCGTAAATAAAACAGTTTATTTTTAATTTTCAGTTCGCTGTGTGTAAATAAATTGAACTTCATTCTAAACATGAAACAAAGCTAACGTTCTCAATAAATTTAAAAAAATGTTGAATTTAGTTACACCCAGCTAACAAAAAATCATACGAAATGGGCATTAATAAACAAGTCTTTGTCTGTTATCAGCATAAAATTAAATAAATTTTAACCGTATTCACTTTGAAAGTATTTTTAACGGTATTTTTTAGAATCATTTACTTAGTCTTATCTTTTTAATATTATTCTCTGTTATTATTACGTTTTCAGTTTTTTAAAATTAAAGAGTTGAAGCTAAAAGTATTGTTTCATTGTATCATGAAGTAATTTAATGTTGTCCCCTTATAATACTTTTGATTAAAGATTTTCAGGGGATATCATGCGGTTACATTATAATCATATTGTACATCCCGTAAAAAGTTACCATTTTGAAATTATACAAAGGTAAGTAGGTTGTATTATTTTAAATTTATTACTTTAAATTTATTACTTAAATTTATTACTATATTTACTTTTGGTATAAATTTTTATCCAAAATTGTGTTCATTCAATATTTGCTATTTAAATACTAAACGCTAAATAACTAATTGAACTTTTAAAGCTATTTTAAGAATCTTTTTTTCACATCTTTGAAAAAATAATACGAAATTTATTTAGCGCAAAATTTTGAATGAGTTTTATAGTAACCAGAAATAAATAAGAATTTTAAAAAAAAAATTAAAGAAAGGAAGACAAACAAATTTGTGTTTGAAGTTGAAATGGTAAGTGGTAACCGACAAAAAACAGTTAAAATTATAAAAACCATGCCCGCTTCTCTCGCTGATTTAATTCAGATTCTGTAGTAAAACCCGAGGGTAAAAGGAGTTATCGCCCATGTCAACCTTCATCTATCAAAAGGTGCCTCAAGGAAGAATCGAATAAACATGTCTTACATACTAGTGAATTGATGTTTAATAATCGTAGTGACAGTTACGCCACCAGATTTTTCTTGGATAGAATTTGATGAACGGATACCACTAGTTGCAGGGAGAGCTGTATTAAATTCACCAGATTGTAAGCGCTTGTGGTCAGAGCTGTATTAAGTTCTCCGAGTGTTTACGCGTTTGTCGTTGTCGCGAGAGCTGTATTAAGTTCATGGTTGTGTGTGTGGTTTCTCCTGTGTTGCTATGGATGGGTGGCCTAATGTAAACAATAACAAGCGTCCTTAAACCGGAAGAAATTTAGAAAATTTCCGGTGTATCCCTCCGCTTATGTTATGACTACGAGGCGATGTGTGAACAAGCCTAATATTCTATGCAGTTTTGTTATTGTAATTTGGGTTCAAATTTAAACATAATTGCACCATTCATAAGAGCTTTCAGAAATGTATTGATTCTCAGAGGTCGTAAGGCCAAAAAAATTTTTGGAAATTTAATATCTCATTATGAATAATTCTTAAGGTTTGCCATGTTTTGTATTTTATCCCTTATTTGGCTACATTTGTATAAAATGTCGCCAAAAATATCTTTAAAAATATCTTTTTAAGTTAGCCTAATTAGAAAATATTCTAATGATTATAATATTAATATGATAATGCTGAAGTTTAAAGGCTGAAAGAAAGAACTCGGTACATGTGAAATACTGCAAAAGATATGATGCAATAATATGATGGCGCGTTTTTTCAATCTACGGCGTAAAAATATATCGGAAGCAGTAACCCGGAAGTCTTGAAAGAGCAATTTTACCACTAGCGCCACCACCCTTAGCTTTACACGATCACCCATCCATTATCAGTCGAGTGTGTGCAGAATCCCGTTGTCTCTAAAAAGGCCTTCATACCGATTGCAACAGCAACAAATCGCATGCTGCAATGACTTAACGCATGCGCACTTCTTTCATCCAGTCTCTGTTGCAACAACCAGCGATCGCCGTCGTATTGGTTTCAAGAATTGGATGGGGTTCAAGTTTCGTCGCTGTTGCAGGCTCAGAGATTCAATCCGATTCATATATATTTCTAATTTCAAAGGGAAAATACGATGAAATCACGTATGATTTTAATGTTAACATCATTCAGAACATAGTGACTTATGTTTATATAAAATATTTGAATATATTTGAAAGATCTTATATATTAAAAAACACTTTTATTACAAAAATGTATTTTAAATGTTCTTATTTATATAAAACTTAGTTGAAATTTTTTTAAATATCTATAAAATAAAATGTATTTTTAAAAACATTGATTAAACATTTTTAAAAATATATATTGATAAGTCAGGATTTAGAGACAGTGTTTCTAAGTTCATAAATTCATAAGGTAAATTTTTAAAATTATAAAATCTGATTAATCTGCTAAAGGTTTAAACTATTTTAGTGCGTTTTGTTAGTTATGAAAAATGCATTGAATAGATTTTTTTATTATTTAATTCTCTAAAAGCATTTTGAATTAATTGCGAAAAACTAATAGCATAAATTTTTTCTTCAATGAGTTTATTTTACACATTTTCAATTGTTCATGCATAAGTGAACAGAATATATATTTAAATGCATATCTGTTTTCCCTTTTTTTTTTTTTTTTTGCTCTACGTTGCAGATATTCTCAAGTGGTAGTAAAATAACAATTAATTGTCAATTGTACGCAGAATCATTTATGAATTTTGCTAAAACAGAACTTGGCATTCAATTAAATATCAAGCTGTTTAAATGAATTCTTTTTATACTAGTTAAGATAACTTTAAATTGATTTTATTAAACCATGAATAAAAAATTAAAGTATTACTCTTGAAATTATTAGAAAATAAAAGCTGCTACGGAGCGTTATTAAAAGATTAGAAAGCAATTTTTTAATTAATTATTTTTCATATAATTATTTTTAGTTAGATATTTTTTCTTGAAGAACAAATTCTACTTTTTATTTGCTCTTAAAAAGTATAGTTATTATTCAAAATTAGAGCTTTTGCCTTATCAGAAAAGATTTTCGAAAAATACTATTATGTTTTATAAAGAAATGCAAAGCAAACGCTAAAGAGAAAAAGGTAAACTTTTTTAACTTGTTGAAACTGTAGTTAATTGAAAAAAATTTTTTTTTTCAATTCATTACTACTCTTAGTGCCTTTAATGGTCAATGGGTAATTATTACAAAAACTAAAATTTTGAATGAAAAGTTTTGGAAAATTCCGTATGAAATTTTGATTATAGAAAATTTTATAAATACAGCAATAGTGCACAAAACGAAGTCCTTAAAACTTCTTTTCATAAGCAACTTCATAAACAGAATTGCTTAAATTTTTATTTACATGAAATCAAATTGATCTTTAGCTTAAAAAATAAAAAATTTTCAGCGAACAAAAAAAGCTGTATTCTTTTTTAGTGTAAATTAGTTATTCTATGGAAGTATGCAAAAACTCGGTATTGTTCATCATGATCGGATAAAATTGGGTATATATAGAAATGATGAAAAAAATAACGCCTTTTTTCCTACTCAAATATTTTCAGCGAACAAAAAAAGCTGTATTCTTTTTTAGTGTAAATTAGTTATTCTATGGAAGTATGCAAAAACTCGGTATTGTTCATCATGATCGGATAAAATTGGGTATATATAGAAATGATGAAAAAAATAACGCCTTTTTTCCTACTCAAATATTTTCATGGAAACAAATTAATGCTATGATTTTATTGCTCTGAGAAACTTTCGGGAGTTTAAAAAATCAAGGAAGATTAGGAACATATTTGGAATTTTTTGCCAATTAAGTGAATGGACCAGATTCAAGAACAGAAATTACTAATAAAATTTTTATTATATTTATCTGTTATGCTATAGGCTTCATGTGTCTATCGTTGATAGTTGAGGTATCGTTACAAAATCTTCCAGGAATTTTTATTTGGAGTGTTATAGAATATAGCTACTAGTGGTTATTTCAGACTGACTATGACCAGGCTTAATGCGACCGTACCATTCAGCAGGAAAATACTTTATTGAGAAGTTCCCTTGTCTTCTGGATTGGGTTCAAATAAACAAGGCTGTGGAGTCGAACATTAGTAGGCGTGAACCCAAAAAATTGGGTGGGCTGTTCAACGACGGTTATAAAATAAAATAAACCACTAGTGATAAAATAGCGTGTATTGTACTCTGAGATAATTCTTCGAAAAACCAAACTTTAATTTTTATATTTGAAATAAGAAAAAACGTTTTGCTTTTATTATTTTATTTGTTTATTTTTCTTCTTCTTTGGAATAGAATCAGTTTCGATTAAATTTTACTGCTTCAATATCGTTATGGAGCTTAACTAGTGTAAATTTACTTTTGCTTGGAAAATTATCAGTACAAATAAACATACAGGGTAACAAAAAATTATAGGGATCATTTTCGAATGTTTTTATTTCCAAGATTTATTACATAAATTTAGCGATGCTTCTCAATATGTCGACCTACGGCATAATAGATTTGTTTACAACGCTTCAACCATGAATTTAGAGCCCGCAAAATGATTTCCTGGGGGTTTTTCTTCATCTCTTCTCTAATAGCTCTTTGAAAGCCTCTCAATGTAGAAATTCTTCGCTTATTCAGTTTGTTTTTCAGATGTCCCCATAAGTAGTAGTTGCATGATGCAGCTTCAGGACTGTTTGGAATCCATTGCTCTGGTCTCAGGAATTGCATTTGCTGATCTGTAAGGAATTTCTGGGTGACCTTAGATGCATACGGTGGGGCAGAGTCCTAATGGAAGACACAGCATCACCATTAGGGTACAATCTACAGCAATCATCCTTAAGAAAGGGCTTTAATGTCTTCTGTATGTAATACTCAGAATTTATTTTGACCCCAGGTTTCACAAACCGAGGTTTGGTCACACCATGGGCGAATATGCCCATCCAAACCATTACGCCTTTGGAATGAGGCACCGTAGTTGAGGTTGTCAAGTCTCGCCTATTCTGCTCATGGCTAAGATATTGAACTTTAGATTTAGCATTGGTATCAGATAGATAGATCCAAGATTCATCAGTTGTAATGAACTTTCGCCATCTGTCCTTATGGAGAGGCTTGTAGAGGGGCCATGAACGTTGCCTCCTAATCTGCACCGATCTCTCACTTAAATGATGACATTTAGGTTTTTTATGGCATTTTTTCTTCGACTTTTGTTTTAGTTGATAGCTTACAACTTGCTGACTCACGTTAAGAGCTTTAGCCATGCTTGTCTGTATTGGTGGATCCGGTTTTGATGTCATCTTATCAAGCTTCTGCAAATCTGATTTCTTCAATTTGTTTGGCTGTCCACTTCTTTTTGGTTTTGCATTATTTTGCATCGATCCGAGTTCTGAATTCTTGATGCGACTGATATGGCTGAGAGAAATCACAATACCTTTCCTTTTAAAATGGGTTTGTATAATCCTGTGGCTCCATCGAAGTTCTAAAAATGCTTGTACTAGACCAATCAGCTTTTTGTCAAATTTCTTCAGAGGCATTTTTATTATTTTATGAAATAATATTGCAATTGAAAGTCTAATAGCAGAGCTTTAGATCAGTATGCTATACATGTAAAAAGGTTTTAAAACTTTAGTGGTAGATGACTACAAAAGTGATCCCTATACTTTTTTGTTACCCTGTACATTATATAAGATTTTCATTATTCCAAATTCAAATTACAAAAGTTAGAAATACTATGAAAAATTAATTGACGTTTTTTATTTTTTAAAAAAGTTTTTCGTCTCATTCCATCCAACTTACACTGGATAAACAAGGTTTTTCAGCATTTAGTGTTTTAATTCATTCTTACTTCAGATTTAGTCAAAGTATTTGTTTTTATTTCTTTGTATTTTAAAAACTGTTTCTGTGTTGTTGTAGAGATGAAATATATTTTGCCAATATATATTTGTTCCTGTTTCAATGTTTTCTAAGATATGTGCCAGTATTATTGTAGAATTGAAATGCATTATGTCAATATATTAGCTCTTCTTTCCATGCATATTTAGAAATAACTGAGTGTTTGTGAGGAATTGGAATACATTTTGTCAATGTATTTGTTCTTGTTTCTATTCTATAAATTTGTTCTTGTTTCTAGGTATTTTGAAAACTGTTCCAGTGTCAGTGAAAAACTGAAATGAATTTTGTCAATGTATTTGTTCTTGTTTCTATTCTATAAATTTGTTTTTTCTAGGTATTTTGAAAACTGTTTCTGTATCAGTGACAAACTGACATGAATTTTGTCAATGTATTTGTTCTTGTTTCTATTCTATAAATTTGCTCTTGTTTCTAGGTATTTTGAAAACTGTTCCAGTGTCAGTTGAAAATTGAAATAAATTTTGTCAATATATTTGTTCTTGTTTCCAAACACTTAGATAACTTATTCCCTTTGGACTGGAAATTTTAGACAAAGAAACGAAATACCTGACAAATTCAACACTAAAGAAACTATCTTATTTTTATATCAGTATTCTACATCTTGCGTTTTTATTATTTTTTTCGCAACATTTTCCAAAAAATTCTCTTCTTCCGTTTCGTAAGTGGGGAAAAGTCTCTTTTTCGTTACTTCAAATGCGACACGAGGTTGAAAAGCCCATCTAAATGTTAATTCGAAACAGACGATATTTTGCGTGCGGTGGGTGGAGGGGGGTGAGGCTGATTTTACACCCTTATCGTTTAGAGTCAGGCGGATCCCGAGAGGGTGAGGGGCGCTATCGGCCGCCCCATCTCTCGAAACCACCCTCCCCGGAAACAGACATCGGGGCGACCGAGAGCGTGGATTAATGTTCCAAATTTTTAGTCGATCGTAGATTCTTTTCATTTAGGAGGTGGGGGGGGGGGAATCGCGGTTGGAAAATCCGTTGTTTTTATGATTCTTGTTTTAGTGGTCACTTAATACTTTTTTATATAACTATTTACTTTAAAGAAATCGTATACTGAACAGCATATTTTTTATTTCATGATCGATTAAAGATGCATGGTAATTAAATACGTATGTATAGAATATAGAATTCATTATATTCATTCACTATCTAAGTAGTTAAATAAAAATAATTTATGTAGCATAAATGATAATATGAAGTAAATTTTTTTCTACTCCCTGAATTTTTTTAATTATAAGTATTATTGGGTAAGCTATGTGGCAACTTAATGTTACATGATACACTGAATGTTGCATAAAGTTATAGGTATATACTTAAATTGAGTGTCTTATATGGCGTGGAATATTTAAAGCATTACTTCTTTACTAAATTAATCTTTGGGTAAAAAATAGATGTGGAATTTGAGTGTAATTATAGGTATATTCAAAATATTTCCCAAATTGATTGCCCAAGGAAGTCATTTTGACTGCTTTTTAATTTCAACTAGAAAAACAATGATGTACATAATGACACAATTTCTTAGAATTTTGTGACTTTCATAACTATTTTTATTGTTGATATTTACTAGTAACTTGTTATATAACTGAAAATAATATCAAAAATATTAAAAATTAATTTTAAGCAAATTTAATTATACATTAGTTATTCTTTCACAATGCAGTCATTTTGACTGCTTTTGGCCAATACAGGTATTTCTGTCTTTCTAGTGCTAATATTTACCTAAATTATTTTACAAAATATATAAATATCTTTTCAACCACTAAATCAAGGGTTTTCAGTATTTCTTCTCCTGAAAGCCCGAAGGCCAAGATTTGTCCCACAAAGGCGTATTCAATCGGGGAAGGGGGCATTTCTTCCCCAAACTATAGAAATTTATTAAAATTTACCCCTTTTTCACGGTTTAGGAATTATTTCAAACAATATTTGTTTTGTTCTCTTTCTCAAAGCGTTTTTGTATTACAACTTATTTTTCCACTAGCTCTCGGGAGTGACCACTCTCCGTTCCACAGTAAAATGGTCACTGATGGAGGTTGGTATATATATATATATATATATATATATATATATATATATATATATATATATATATATATATATATATATATATATATATATATATATATATATATATATATATATATATATATATATATATATATATATATATATATATATATATATATATATATATATATATATATATATATATATATATATATATATATATATATATATATATATATATATATATATATATATATATATATATTGTAACGAATCAAGCTGCATTAAAGAAACAGTTTCTTAATTTTTTTAATTTTTTATAAGAACACATTTATTTGACAAATAATCATAAATTAAGCAAATAACCGAAAGTATGAAATAAACGTCCTGATGAGGTCATTATGTAAATGATGTGCATGTTACTGTGAATGACCGAAATCGGTGGTTATTGACTTTCACCGCGGTGAATGTTAACAATCACATAGTCGCTTTGATGAATGTCCGAAATATTTG
The DNA here is from genome assembly GCF_982258835.1 of Parasteatoda tepidariorum. Lineage (NCBI taxonomy): Eukaryota > Metazoa > Arthropoda > Arachnida > Araneae > Theridiidae > Parasteatoda > Parasteatoda tepidariorum. The sequence continues at coordinate 15,672,549 of NC_141756.1, read as the reverse complement.
TTACATCCGATTTGATATTAATTTATTCGTGGATATAATTACATTTATTCGATATTTTTCTACTTACTGACGATAGATTAGAAGAAACATCAGTGTTTGGAGTATCGGGCAAATATGCATCAGTGTAGTAGTGGGCAATGGCACTTGACCTTAAAAAAACTTCAGTGTAGGATATATCGGGTAGTGGCACTGAACCTTAAAAAAACATCAGGGCAAATGGCACTTAACTAGACCTAGTATAACAAGACCTTCGGTAAATGTCCGAAATATATACTAGGTGTAGTTAAGTGCCACTGTCCGGTATACATTTGCCCGGTATATCCTACACTGATGTTTTTTTAAGGTTCAGTGCCACTGCCCGGTATACATTTGCCCGGTATATCCTACACTGATATTTTTTTAAGGTCAAGTGCCATTGCCTGGTATATATTTGCCCGATACTCCTAACACTGATGTTTCTTCTAATCCAGAGGTCGCCAAAGTGGGCTATATAGACCCCCAGGGGTCTATTTGACAAAAGCAGGGGTCGATCTGAACCAAGGGGTCGAATGGGGGTCGATACGAATCGGAAGGGTAGATTGGGGGTCGAAGAAAAAAGTTTTTAATACGCAAATCACACATACTTAGTTGAGTTTGTGAAATTTGTGAATTTTTTTATAATTGACTTAATATCAGTTTCTTTATAGAACATAAATTAATAAACGTATATTTATTGCGATGAAACAAGTATTTACGTATTTAAAATTGCAAGTTCTCTATTCAACTTGATGAATCTGTTTTTGGCGTTTCTGCTATTATGATGTACGTTAGATATTTCAGTAAAATTAAAGGACAAGTCATTGATGAATTTTTATTTGCTAAATATTTTGAAACTGATGGAGAAGGAGAGACAATTTTTAGATGCTTACAAGAATATTTAAATAAATTAATAAATATGATATTCCGCTTGAAAATATAATAGCGGTGGCCACAGATGGGGCACCTGCTATATGATAGGGCGTTACCGAGGTTTTGCTACATTTCTCAAAGAAAAAGTGCCCAGTATATGTACTATTCATTGTGTGTTGCAAAGGAACAACTTAGTAGCAAAATTATGTGAGTCCAGAGGTACCTAAAGCTTTACAGTTTTGAATTAAGTGTATTAATCAAATTGAAGCCCAACCTCTTAAATCAAGAATATTTTCCAAACTTTGTGAAGAGAACGAAGAGTTATTTAACCAATTACTTCTGCACACCGAAGTTAGATGGTTGTCTAGAGGTGTATGCTTGCAAAGGCTCTTTGAGTTATTTGACTCCGCGACCGAATTTCTCAGCGAAATAAACCCTGTTCTGAGTGATGAACTCCAAAACAATAAGAACCATACTTTTTATTTAGCGGACTTATTTGGAAATTTTAATGATGTCCAAACAAAGCTGCAAGGAAAGGATTTAACAATTATCGAAGCTTGAACAATACTGTTAGGCTTCCAAGTAAAATTAAATTTATTTAGATCTTCATTGATACGTAAGGATTATCAGTATTTCTCAAATCTGCGACAGACGGAATAAAAGAAGACTTGGAAATATATGCAGATCATCTTCAAAAATTGAGCGACGATTTTAAACTGCGCTTTGTAGTTTGGAAAACATTGACATCCCTGATTGGATTATTGCGCTATTTTCTGCTCAAATTGCAAACGTGAACATCAACCTGCAAGATGACCTTGCTGAATTATTATCGGATCTTGAAGCAAAGACGCTTTTTGAAAATTTAACAATAAGCAAATTTTGGACAAATATAAATATAATGCGAAAATATGTAAAACTTTACGAAATAGCTCAGCCATTTATGCTAACATTTCTAAGTTCCTATATGGTTGAAGCCGGTTTCAGTCACGTAAATTCAATCTTAACTAAGAACAGAAATAAATTAAATGTGGTGTTTCGAGGGGATTTAAGATTAAAATTGACCAATTTTGAACTCAATATAGCGAACACCAGACACACCCATCTCATCGATTAAGAAGCAATATATCTGCAGTTACTTTACTTATTATTTCTACTTATTCATAATTACTTATTAGTATTTAATAAATATTAAAGTATTTAAATTTCAACATTAATATATTTTTCATAAAACTATTGTTACACAATGTACTATTACTTTAATAAATGTTTAAAATCATTACATAAGTGTCCAAACACAGTATCTAATAGAGTTTTGTTTTAATTAACAGAAAATTACTTTTTATGGGGGTCGATGGAGATTTCGAAAAATTATGTAGGGGTCGATGATCAAAAAAGTTTGGTGACCTATGTTCTAATCTATCGTCAGTAAGTATTAAAATATCGAATAAGTGTTATAATATCCAAGAATAAATTAATATAAAATCGGATGTAATAAATATTTCGAACATTCACCGAAGCGACTATGTGATTGTCAACATTCACCGGTGAAAGTCAACAACCGCCGATTTCGGTCATTCACAGTAACATGCACATCATTTACATAATAACCTCATCAGGACGTTTATTTTATACTTTGCCTAAATAGCATTTGGCATTCTATCGAATGCCTAGGCATTGTATACAATGCCTAGGGAAAGTATGTAATACTTCTCATATTTCATACTTTGCCTAAAAGCGTCCGTTTCATACTTAGCCGGTAACATGTATATTTGGTAAGTAGAAGTCGTATAGGTTGTTAATTTTCTTTTATTATTAGTGTTACTATTTATTTCTTTTGGGTATGAAGGCCGTTTTTATGGAAACAGGAAACCAACCTGTCCAGGAAGCTACGTATCTAGCAGATGTGAGATAAACTAATCACAAAGGCTTTTCTTTAGATGCTGAGCTTCTTAAGTTTGTGCATAGAAATAGAATTGTTTCATTGAATAAATTCTTAATTTTAAGACACAAGAGCTGCAAAAGGCTACATTGTAAACGGTCGTAGTAGCTCAAAATAAGGAAATCGAACAATGCTGTCGACTGAGTCTGACTATAAAGGGAATAAAGTCCCTTTGCTCTCTGGCTAACCGTGAGAGGTTTTCGTGGTTTACCTCTCCATGTAATGCAAATGCTGGTTAGGTTCATCAAAAGTCCCCCACGAACGCACATTTCTCCCAATTCTTGATCCAGGAGTTCCCATTTCTTCTAGATTGGGTTCAAAATTACAAGGCTATGGAGTCGAACATTAGTAGTCGTAAACCCAAAATTGGGTCAGGTGTACAATTAAATACCGTAGGGTCGTGTATTCATGTTTACTTTTCTGAACAATCCCATTTTTAAGAAATACGAGAAAAAAAATTAATCTGAAAATATTAGAAGTAGTAATGTTTTATATTTGAAATTATGAAAACCTAATTATTAGTTTAACTTCTTCAAAATGAGCTGATGGAGAAAGAAGCACTTCTCCTGAGTGTATATTTGCTAAAGAGTACGTATAAGTGCTAATACAAGATATATTCATAACCATCGTTGAACAGCCGACCCAATTTTTGGATTTACGACTACTAAAGTTCAACTATGTAGCTTTGTAATTTTAAACCCAATCCAGAAAATAAGGGAACTTCTGGATCAAGTATTTGGAGAAATTTGGCTTCGTGGGGGACTTTTTGATGGAACTAACCCACACTTGCGTTACATGGAGAGGAAGACCACGAAAACCTCCCACGGTGAGTCTGACGGTAAGGGGATTCTAACCCATGATCCGTCTACCACTGAGGATATTTCACGTCAGCACTGTGGTCGGTGCAAGCCAGATGTGGAATTCGTATCGACCAGCCATCGCTGGGCTTCGAACCCGCTGCACCTCATTGGAATTCGAACGCTCTATCCCCCGAGCCATCGCGACTTTACTACAAGATATAATAGAGTACCGTAATAAGATAATATCCGTGTGATCACTGGCCGCTGGAGTACAAAAGGCTCATTTCATGCATGTTATTGTGGGCCGGTGTGAAGGAATTGAGAGATCACATATATATGATCAAGGTTTGAAAGGGTTCAATTAAAACTATTTTTCGCTAATTCATTGCTTTAACATTTTTTTTCTTGATTTTTGTATATAGAAATTATTAAAAATATGATTATAACATTTTACCGTTTTATTTTGTTCATATACTATTTAGGATTCAGCAATTAGGCTCTAAAATTGAGTCGGAAGTAGTTTGCCTGGCTGATGAAAAAATCCAAGTCATGGAAAAAAATTAAATTGTACAATAGTAAAATTTGACAATTAACAGTAAAATTTGACAATTAACAGTAAAATTTGACAACTAACAGTAAAATTTGACAATTAACAGTAAAATTTGATGTTAAATCTTTGCTAAACATGATGCACTTTACTTCAATAGACACTGAATTAATTTTCGATCTTTATTTCTTAAATATATTTTGCGATGCTTATTTGGAAATAAACTTTCTTCGAATTTTCTTTTGTATTCCCTTTTAAAGTCAATTTTATGGTCAATATATAAATAAATAAATAAATAAATAAATAAATGCCTTAAGAATAAAATTTTAATTTGAAATACAAAAAGCAAAAAAGAAAAAAAATCAAATTGCACTAAAATGTGAAATATAACTAGTGAAAAAAAAAAAAGTGTTTCAAAAAATCGATTCAGTTTTTTCTGATCGCATATCGATGGCAGAAAATTATACTAGAAGCAAAGAAATTCAACAAAAAAGAATTGTAAACTGTATTATGTCAGTTTTTTTAAAAAAAATTTTCGTGTGAATGATCCAGGAGTTTCTTTGTTTTCTGGGTTGGGATCAAAATTACAGGGCTTCGGAGTTGAACATTGATAGCCGCATACTCAGAATGGGGTCGGCTGTTCAACGTCAGTTATAAAACTATATGAAAAAGAGTTTCGTATTATGTTCAGGGTTTGAAAATTTAAAATAAGTTACAAGTTTGAAAATCTCTAACAGCTAACTCGTTCTATCAAGCTCTTGGAACAATTCCAAATCGAGTTACATGCTACGCTAAAAAAGTTGTAAAAATAATTACTAAGCATAATGAGTTAATAAAATTTTATTATAGTGAGTAGAAAAAAAATAAATATTAATTTGAAATTGTAATTTTTTTTTGTTGAAAATGTTGTGTTGATAGAAAGAAAGCAAAACTTACTAACTTTAATTTTGCTATAGTTTAAAGTTGCTTTTCTTCTTTTATGGCTCTTCAGCCCATGGTGGGTCTTGGCCTGCTGAACGATGTTGTTTTAAAATTTTCTTGTTCTCGGTTCTTGATTTCCAATTGGTAATTTTTATTGTGGTCAGATCATTTATTACATCTCTCTTTCGGTCGTCCTCTGGGTCCTTAGATCATTGGTTCTAGTTTGAGTATATTCTAAGCTCCATATAAAAATTTAATATAATATGGAGAAAATGAATTAAATTTAAAATTTCTAATTTTTTTTTAAACGTTCTTTACAATGCTAGTAATTAAGCAATTACCGTTTAATTGAAAAAAAAAAAATACTTTACCATATGTATTTTAAAGTTGGTAAAAAGGTAGTTTCTAAATGCAAATATTCCAATAAAATCTTCCATTAACTACAATTCAAACATCTCTCATCCTTCTCTACCCCCTTCGTATCGTTCCCTTCTGAATCGAAGTATCCCTTTACCCCTCCCTACCAATCTGCAATTTAGTCTCCGATATTATCCCTATTAAAAGTGATCGCATTAAACGGAGCTTATAGAGATACTCTCAGTTATCCCTCTCGATGAACTCTCTCTCCATCGAGATAAACTTAAAATAGCTGTCAGTGAGTCACTGGGGGGTGGATGTTATGAACCAAATTAAGGGGGGGGGAGCGAAAGAGTTTAAGTGTTGTAATATCGGTTCGAAATGGGATGTTTCGAATTGCTCTCTTTATGGATCGAACTTCTGTCATTCTCTTGTGCATTTATAGCTGAAATAGGAGTTCTCTATTGCTTGGAAATGTTGGTTGTGCTATTACAAGGACTCTACAAATAATTCCGGTTGACAAGAAGCAAAAGAAAAAAAAAATCATAGATGGAGCCCAATATTTATTGAAATTTTAACAGTTTTCAGTATTAAACCAGAAAATCTGATTATTTAGCATTTTAAACAAAAAAAAAATTATTTTTTTCTGAACATAATTTGCTTAATCTATTTATTGTATTGTAAACAAATTATTGTAGCAAGAAAGGTGTCATTTTAGCATCAAAAATTAATATAATACTTTTAAATTTATTTATTTTCAGATAGTATTATGTTTAAAAAATTATCAGTCTTTATATATAGTTACTTAAAAGCAAAAATATGTTATTCTTCTTCCTATTCAATACTGTACCGGCTTTTAAATATTTGGTCATGGCACCTACGAGTGGTGCATATTTGTAGATCCCTGGCTTGTTAATGTAAGAAACCCATCATAATATCTCCTGTAAAACTTGTTTGTGCGTTATAAAAAAGCAATAAATAAATAAAGTAAAGCTTTCTCTCAACAGCCTATTGAGAGCCAAAAGGATAGGAAGATTAAGGTTCCACATTTTCGTGATAAACGGCATGAGGGTACCAATGTGCTCAGCGTTGCGCGCTGACCACCTTTATTTTCAAGACACGCTGTCACTCATGGATCTGAACTCATTGATCTTAATTTTTACAATGACTGCTGAGTGCCTTAAACACCATGCCATCTCGGCTCGATACGTCATAAAGTATTATAAATATGTACTGCAAATAAGTATAAATAACACAAATTAATATTGATTTGCTAAATCCGTGTATATGAATAAAATGTATATGAATAAGTTAAATAATCCGTGTATATGAATCCGTGTATATGAATAAAATTCGTGTATATGAATGTTGTACTTGTAAAATACCAATGACGAAGAACTTGTATAACAATTGTTGCATAATTGTTTATTATTATTCTAGGATGAAAAGATAAACTATTGTCATCGATTTTTCAACTGTTATAATCTCTATTAATGCAGAAGTGCCTTTTTTCAAACGTCTTCTAATACGGCTCTTGCGGAAAATGTTATCCTATGCAGAAATTAAAAGAACTATTTTAAAAGCATATTAAATAATAACAAGAATAAAAGGAAATATATATTATGCGTGAACGTGCTACAGTCATCTGCTGTACTAGTATGTCAGCAGAAAAAGATTTTGAGTTACTGATAAATATAGCAACAATATTTTAGTAACAGTCTACGATATCATAAATATTATTTTAGTAACTGTTGTTTACTATAACATATTTGATTACTGCTGAACAACATTCAAAATTATTGTAGATGCTGTTGATTTGCTAAGAAGTTGGTTCAAATAAAAAATACATAATAACGGAAGTGGATTTTTTTTTTAAACTAGTGGGCTGCACCCCCTTCTTGCTGACGCTCCCCAAGCCCCAAAAAAAGCTTTGCTATCTTATGTGTTCTGCTTTGTAAACCATACTCGCTTCATCGCTACTTAGTTAAGCTCATTTGAAATGTGTTCTAACTTAAAATCGGAAGAATTTAAATGAATTATTAAAATAAATCTTTAATCGAAAACGAATTTTTCTTTAAAAATTGTATTTCCAGTCAATAAAAAGTTACTGAATTAATATATTTTATATTGAAATAAATGACAATAGAGAAACTTACAGAAACAAAACAACAATAATGCTTTCAAAAAATAACATGGGGTGCACTAGGCATTCTTTGTGTTCTGGATTATGCAGCTATATGCTTTATCGAAATAACCATTAAACTTCAGTAGAGATAATACCATTTCATGCAAATACTAGCAATAACTCATTTAAACTCTGTTGCATCGCAGAAATAAGAAAAACTCTATGAAGCAAAATGATTAACACTTATTGAAGTCTACAATACAGAGCCATTGAAGAACAATAAGTAAAAAATTCAACAATTATCGGTATTACTTATTTTAAGAAACACGTATGGTCAGAGCATAAATCCATTTAGATGTACAGTGAGCCAAAAAGAAAAAAAAAAGAGAAAAAGGAAAAAAAGAAAAGACCTCCCTGAAGAACTTTTGATCAAATGATCGGATCTTCACGTTGTAGAACTCAATCTTAATGGCTTGAGAAGGTGACCTCAAATATGCTATTTAATAAGTGCAAATAATAATATTTTAGGTTTCAAAATCAGACACAAAAGTGTACTTTCTCTGAATAAACATAACTTTTTTTCAACGGATTCGGATTTTTGACCTCCAAAATATAGGGGGTAGTCGCAATCAGAAAAATATGGTCCCAATAGTTTGATCAGGAGAGCGGTTCAAAGTTTTGACCCCTTTTATTTGCGAATTGAAAAATTTTTGCACACAATTATAAAATTCGTTAGTTCAAAGATAATTCCTTACAAAAAATAACCTTTATTAAATATTTATTATTTTCTATTATTTAATTTAGTTATGGTCGAAAGAAGTTTGAATTGTAAGTTGCAAAATTTTTTTTTGGGCATCATTTTAAAGGATATAATTTTACAAGGCAAAATACGAAATTTGAGCAAAATCGGTCTAATAGTTTCTGAAAAATCAAATTTTAAATATCTGACTTCTTTCAAAATTCAATTTCCCATTAAATTTTCGAGGTCTGGCAAAATACACTAAAAATAAAATTAACATTACAGGTCAAAACTTTGGACTGCTCTCCTGATCAAACTATTGGGATCATATTTTTCTGATTGCGACTACTACTTATATTTTGGGGGTCAAAAATCCGAATCAGTTGAAAACTAAAAAAGGTTTGTTTATACAGAGAAAGTACGTTTTTGTGTCTGATTTCGTAACTTCAATTACTTCTGCACTTATTAATTATCATATTTGAGGTCACCTCTTCGAGCCATTAATAGTGAAACCTAGAATGCGAAGATTCGATCACTAGATCAAAAGTTATTCAGAGTGGTCCGTTTTTTCTGCACACTGTACCTCTGATAAGTTTAATCCAGTGTAGTAATCAATCTCATTACATTATCCAAAATCCTCGAGACCAGCCCAGCTTCAGTAGGGTATTAATCCCAATTAGAACATTCTAGATCGAATGATGGCTTCCAATTGTTCCGGTACTTGCGTTAGCTTTTCCTTTACGCAGAACGGGAACCTGCAAATCGAACAAAAAAACACAGCACATCTTGTCGAGAGCCTTGACTAAATAATCGACAAAGCCCTATGTTGAGCATCAAGAAGAACCCCACGATCACAGAGAACAGATTGATCAGAGCTATCAATCAACAAACAACCGCCCTCACTCGGTCCTCGAATTCACTATTAAAATTTTTGTTACACTAAAAAACAACCCAACAGTAACGTCTTTCATGCCTATCATCAACACTTTCTCCTGTTTCTAGAGCACTGTTTTTTGTTTGTTTGTTTATATTTAAAGAGCGCAACAGCATAACATATACTAATCTTTTAATGAATAGCAATAACAATTAATAAGATTCTTATTATTGAACACGAATAAGAATATTTAACCCAAAATACTTTGTTTGTTGATATGAAATATTTTGTTATTATTACTAGGGGCTAACCCCCTGTTCGCCGACCCTCACCAAACCCGATGATTACTTCGCAATAATTGCTGTTTCTTGGCATAAAACAGTTGAAATTATTCAACTTAAAATTATACGTACTAAAAAGAACACTTGTGCCTCCGCTTCCCACGTCCAAATATTTCCCTTATGATACTATTAAGATCTATAATTGAACATAAATTATTTTTCTAAGTAATCATTTTCTTGAAATAACATTTAGAATTAAAAGTATATTGTTGTAACAAATTTGGTGAGTTCACAACTGTAATTTAATACTTTTACTTACCAAACGGACGGATGTATTGTAAATACAATTTTTCGCATTCATCACTTTGTGCCATGAAACTGAAAGATTAGTTCTAAATTATTTAACGAATCTTTATAACCGTTATTTATAATAATACATTAATCTAATTTGAACCAAAAATAATAGTTGCGAAATGCTTAATTAGATCAGACATCGATTTAAATAATTTTATCTCAAAATGTAACTCAGAATTACAGTATTAGAATTACATAATTATTTATTACATTATTACAATAATAATAATAAAAACAGTCCTCCTAAACTCTTAATTTAGATATCAAGCAAAATCGAAAATGTAATAATAACAGTACAGGTAATTTTAACCCTTAAATTAGGGAAACAATAATTAGAGGAAAACAATAACTTTATGACTTATATCAATTTTATGCTAGTGACAACCAAACCAATAAGAAAATTAATGTGGGAAAACTGGATCCAACCATGTGATTTTCCAGCCAATAAAAATGTATTGACAACAATGGAAAACTGCGACGCCAGCATTAGATTTTTATGTATAGTAAGATAACACTTTTAAACTTATAGCTCAGTTTGTTTGAGCCTTTCTTTGTCCGCTTAATAAAGGAACTTTTTTATTTAGAAATTTGAAAACATGCTTGTTTACGCTTTCACTCTAATGACAGCTCATACGCTTGATATTTAAATTCTGAGAATTTAAATGATTAGATGATTTAGAATGAATTGATTGAGAAATTTAGAATTTAGAATGAATTTAGAAATGGAGATTTGAGGTAGGGGTAGTCATAAGCTTTAAAATATCACAAATAATTTATGTAAAGTAGTGGAAGCGTTTCGATACCTCGGGAGGACGCACTTTCTTCAAGCATAAAGCATGATAATAATCATACCACCAAAACGGACTATTTCAGTTTTAAATTAATTTGTGAAGTTTAAGTGTTATTATTGCATTTGAGTTCTAAAGTAATCTTATTACAAATATACATTACGTAACACCTTGCGAGTCTCCTGAGAAGTGGATCAGCAAAATTTTGGACTTTTGATAAGTAAGAAAATCATTTGATTGCCGCTTTCCGAACGTTCTTACATATAAAAACAACGTCATAATTTTTTTTTATTTAATCTTAATTCTTTTATTTATATTTCAAACAATTCTGTGAGAGAAAAATGAGAAAACTATAACAGAACAGATTTAAATTTTAACAACTAATATTCAATGCATTATTTTCAGAAATTTAGCGAGCATTCTTACTGGATTTGATTAGACTGTCCTGTCTACATTTCACTAATCAAATGCTCAATTTCCCCTTTTATATTTTTCATAAAATTTCAGTTTAATGAAAAGTTATAATAAAAATTACGAAATTACATTTTCCGAAACAAATAAGAAAAATTTATTAAAAAATTTAAATTGACAATAAAAGACAAGGATCGGATAATAAAATCTCTCTCGGATCTCTCTCATAAAAGGTTAAGACAGATTATGTATTTTGAACTCTTTAAATGAGACAAAAATTTTAACTGCTTTAACGAATTAGAGTGAGCTCCACAGGCTCAGAAGACTAGTAAATGTTATAATAAGCTGGTAACTAGTAAATGATAACTGGTAAATGTTATAATGGATCTCTAGTAAATGTTATAATAAGCTGGACTAAAAGTAATTTCTGTGACTGGAATGTAAACAATGAAATAATGTAAAACATAGACTAGTTTAAATACGAAAGAGCATTGAAGAATTGACGTAGCAAAACTATCTTATCTACACACAAATGTAATCGAGTTGGACACAAATGTAATCGATTACATTTTTCGATTACAGTAATCAATTACTTGTGATCATGATTACAAGATAACATAATTTTGATTACAACTGTAATCGTGATTACAACAAACAATTACAGTAATCAATTACTTGTAATCGTGATTACAACAAACAATTACAGTAATCAATTACTTGTAATCGTGATTACAACTCTTAAAAATTTTGATTACAACTTTAATCATGATTACAATATTGATTACAGTAATCAATTACTTGTAATCTTGATTACAGCTGTAATCAAAATTTTGATTACAATTGTAATCATGATTCCAAGTAATTGCGATTACAAGTAATTGCAGCAAAAATGATTATGGGTAATTATTATTACAAATAATCAAAATATTTGATTACCGGTAATCATGATTACATGTTATCTTGATTACAAGCAATTGTGATTACTTGTAATCATATTACACGATTACAGGTAATTACAATTGCATACTATATTACACAGACGCCTTTAATTAATCAACAACACGCCAATATGGTAGATCCTTCTTCTTGACTTGCAAAGTGTAATTCAGAGTTTTCCAGATGCTCTTGTTGACGTATGTAATTAAGGCAAGTGGTGCGATGGCTCTTGTTTTCCAGAGGCGCCATCTGCGGTCAAGAATACGACTTCTACCGCACCTATACGTCACACCCGTTTTAAAGGGTGGACCCATTCATACATCCATTCATTCATTCACAGATCGTAATTTTGACCTGAACCAGGGAACGATCAATCTACAATCCAGTAACACCAAAAGTATAATATTTATGGGAACATGGAGGACTTTGTGACCAGACAGATTTAACGCTCACCATTCATCATTTACTACACGGTGAGTCTTCGTCTAGCATCCTGTCAATCAGGCTATCCTGGCCTCTAGTTTTGCCCGATAGAAAACATACCTAATTCGACACAATGGAGGTAACCCGTCTCGCCCGACTTCCCGATTTTACCCTACTTTCTCCTGTAAATAATAATAATATGTATACTACCTTTTTTTTATTAAAATATAAAATAAGGAAAGATTGTTTTTATTGGAAATAAAAAAAATGTTGCTAATTTAACATTATACCACGTGAAAATTCGAATAAAGACTTTCTTGGCAAAAAGCAATATTGAGTGATGTTTTTCTTCAATCTTTCTTACGTGTTTACTCAGTATTTTGGGTGTCCTTGCAGTAGAACCCTGTTTTGAATCTCTTATAATTCGAGAACCATTGGTGCTCTGAAAACTGGGCATCGATTACGAGGAGCAATTTTAACCTGGATTTTTTTCACATTAGTTTAACAGTAGCCATTGTTTAAAAAAAAAAAAAAAAGGAAACGATTCTGTTAAAGATTTTATGGTACGTCAATCGGAGCTACGCCACTGAATCAGCAATCCTAAGGTTAACAGAAAATACGTGTTTATTTTGTTTACAATTGCTGTTTCTAAAGCGTTACTGGGAAAAAAATGAGGTACAAATTTTTTGAAATACTTAATGAAACCTAAGAAGAAAAAGTACAAAATAAAATAGTTTAAAAATTTTTAAATAACAACTTTTCCATGAGTCTGCATGAAATAGTAATAATACTAATGGCATGTTACTTATAGTAATAATAATAATCAGTAATAGTAATTATTATAGCTACTACTCATAATTATTATTAATAATTGCGTGTAACTTATAATAATTGAATAGTAATAATTGCGTGTAACTTATAAAAATCGAAGTTATATAGTCTCGGCTAATATTCTAGGCATTATGTCCATTGTTAAGATAAACTTGATATAAAATGAACATAATACCTCGAAAATTAGCCCAGACGATTTAAACTCAATTTTTATATGTTATACATAATATTTCATTTATTGCTATTTCGCGCAGACACATTGAAAAGTTTTCCTTTAAATTTGTTTAAATTATTTTATTATAATGCCTTAGTTACTTCTTAAATACTAGTTTTAATCTAATATTTCTCAACAGTTTTATAGCAGCAGTTGGACATTTTTGGACTGGTTTCATGAAATCTGCCATTAAAACCATAAACATAAAAGGAATTTTCGTTAATTATTTTGCGAAAATATACCCCAATATTTTTTTAAATGCCATTAATGGAAACTGTATTGTTTTCGTGTGAATATATTTGAGAAAATCTAAAATTTCTTTGGAGAGCAACTAAATTATGTGAGAGTGACCATCGTTTTTTCAAAACCATCTGCCGAAATAAAAAGAGATTGATAAAGAAACGACATGTATTTGTAATGGGACATAAAAAATTGGTCAAAGCAATGAAAACTAAGTACCAAGTGTCCATCTAAAGTTGTAATCGGAATAGGTCTATATAAATAAATAACAACATCAAATCCATTGCACTTTGAACTTGGAAGGAAGTATAGAGAGTGTTGAATGCCGGCACTGAGAAAAAAAGTATGGCCAAAACTACCAGAAAAAGGTAAAATTTTCCATGTTTTTGACTCTATGGGAACACCAAAAAGCTCTGTAAATTTTACTTATGATTTTGGTAATATGAACAATAAAATATAGTTTTTTAATATGCGTTAAAATTTGGTAAATGTGATAAAATTTGGTAATTTTATCTTATCACCTTAGAGCAAGGCATACAAGAAATTATTCTGTTATATTTACATTTAAGTTTTATATTTTTTACTAAATATGTGGTAATTTTTTTAATTCTATTTCCAATGGCAGGCCAATTTAAAAGAACAAAAAGAATAATATAACAAGAAAAACAAGGCAAAAAGAGATAAATAGAATAGAATGCATAGTGACATGCTTAGCCCATACGGGCTCTAGCCTCCCAGTAGCGTCTACACACAGTAGTGGAGATGAGCGCAGGACAGACGGAAATATGGGGCAAGTTGCATGTGGGGCAAGTCCCTCGTTGCAAAGAACATCGTCACGTGATTCCTGGACAACTTTTCCTCCAGTAAACCCTATCCCCAGTCTTTTACTATGGAGGTGGATTGATGAGCTGCGTTTTGAACTATAAAATTTTAAAATAATGGTAGTATACCGCAGTAGATACGGGTGTGACGAAAAATTCATTGAAGGAGGACATTTTGCATTTCACAAATAACATTTTTATTCTTTTATATTCACTTGTAAACATTTATTTGCAAGTTTTATGTTAGCACGTCAGGTTATGAAATGAATTTAATTGGTTTTTAACTAGCAAAATAGCTATTATTTTTTTATATTTTTATTTAAATAGATAGATTATAATGTAGTTAACATTTATCGGCATTTTCATTACAATTAAATTTCATATTGATATAAATATTCTGATATTTTTACTCCTTTTTTGATGAGCACGCGCATCGGATTTGGCGCATTTTTTTCACGCCAATGTTTACAAACAAATCGCATTTTATTTTCGCTCTGCAACTTATAATGATTGAGTTAAAATAATTTTTTTTAAATAATTTCAAGCGAATTTAAGTGCATATTTTAGTTGTACAGACTTAAGAAGATATGAAAGTACATTTCATGTAAAAAATAATTTTTTTGATCAAAAATAAATTTTTTTTAAAAAAAAATTACGTTTTTAAATAAATTTATAAGTCGAAGAACACTTTTTTTATTATATAGGAAAAATTGTTTGGAAATTCATACTTATGTAGGAAGTTTTATATTTATTACTGTGCATTTATTGTTCAGGAAAATATTAACTAGGTTATTATAGGCTATATTATTAATAATAGGCCCTATTATTAAATAATTGTTATAGGATTGTCAAACGAGCAGCTATTTATTATTATTATTATTATTATTTTTATTATTATATGTATTTTATTTTGATTTCTAGAAATAAAAATTCTTTTTTTTAACATTAATTAATTTTTTTAATATAAAATGTTAATTAAGTCGAAAACTATCAATATTTCAAACAACAGGTAGATAGTATGTTCTTATATGGAGTTTCGTAATACTTTTTTTAAATGAAATAAAGTGACAAATTACGAAACCAAAATTTGTTATTTTAATTTAAATTATTTTATTATGTTACGTTAATTCACTAAAATTTTAATTGTATGCATTGGTTGAAATAAATTATTATCGCATGGCAGGCAAACTAGAATTCCAAATTGTGCAGCATGTAAAAATATTAATATTCATTTTAAAAATAAAGCAAAATATTTTGTTATTATCAGAAAAATTATGAATAACACTAAAACCATAAAAAAGTTACGTAAAAGATGAATTGCATACCAATGTATATATATATATATATATTAATAAAAAAATTAAAAATTGTCATTTCAGTTGCCCTGTTAATTTTTTTTTAATTATTATAGGTAATCTAAATAAGAAAAATTATGCATCGATTAAAATTAATTATAAAAGGCTTTCATTGTAAAGTATGTATAAATGTTAGGGAAATATGTTTTAAAAATTTAACTAAATATTTTTATAATAAAAATTAAGAAAAAATAAAAGCTAAGTAAAGTATTATCAATTATTAAAGCAAAGCATTCCCACAATAGCCCGTTGAGTGCCTGAAAGTCATGAAGGTTAAGCTAGCACAATTTAATGATCAGCAGTCATAAGAGTGATAATGTGGTTAGCACTGCGTATCCCCCGCCTTTACTTCATGGACAAGCCGACCCATCGATCTGAACCTGAATTAATAATTCTTCGTTGTACTAATAGAAGACACACATTTTCTTTTAAATTACTTTGTTTTTTAGTAACAATTTACATAATTATTTAACTCAAATATAAAATTGCTAATTTTTTATTCACACATATTCTGCATTTTAAAAATCAGATACTAAATGTGTAATGTATTATGAGATTTTTTCAAATCATTTCAGTTAATACTTTAATTTAATTTTAAAAAGCATTTTACGTATTTTTCAGCAAGTTTCTTTATTATTTTATTTGTATAATAATAATTTTAAAACCACCCTTTTAATTTTAATTTTAAAACCAGCTAACTGACGTGGATTTCCTAAAGATGAGATAAAACGAAAAATATGGGAAGTAAATGTCCACAGAGAAGAATTCACATCATCCAATAATAGTGTGTTATGCTCTAAGCATTTTACTGCGGATTCATTTAATGGACAAAGATTCTTATCTCTTATGAGATTTTGACAAAAATAATTAATACATATAATCATTTGCAATTGTTTCTTTATATTTTACATACTTTCAAATGTATCTTCGATTCAAAAGATCATTATTTTTATTTCATTGTTTGGTAAAATCATGCTTAACTAATATGTTATTAGCTTTTTATGATTAAGCAATTAAAAGCAAATAATTAAATGTAGCGCACATATTATGATGTATTTTTATTAAAAAACTTATTTCTTAGAATCATGAATAAAATTGGGAAAGCATGCAAAATAAAATATAAAAAAAGAGAGAAAAGTCCTTAGGTACTCTTAAAAATATTCCTGTACGATGCGACCGCCAGCTATGAATTTTTCGCCAAAAAGGTAACCCCCATCTTTGAACAAGTTTTCGGAGCCCAAACAATAGACTGGCTCTCTCTACCCTAATATCTCCTCTAAGTACAGAGCTTGCATTTAGGACAGTCGAAAATGTTTATACTAAAGAGGTGTTTGGCCAGACAGTCATGGCCCGTTACAAGTCTAAAGAGAGCGACTGCCTTAAACCTGGGCTGATTTGGGAAAGTTAAAGCATGGTTGAACCAGGTCATTCATATTATATAGGTATGTGGTAATAAGAGCTGTAATTTAGAAAATCAGAATTTCTGCGAAACCGTAACTGTATGAACGGAAAAATTTATCAAATGAATGGTTTAAATACCATATATTTTAATTTTACTGAATTCTTTTTTTTTATAACCAGAAATGTTATTACTATACAGAACGATAATTTTAAAACATTTTTTTTCTCATTGTAGAAATGGCAAATAACGCGTGGCTTAGCGTACAAAATTAAACACTATGTTATTTGGCAGTGAAAAACCTTTCATTTGAATAATTTATAATTTACATGTCGACTGGCATGCCTTAAAAAATGCAAGTTTTTCAAATCTCTTTTATTTATTTTAATTCTTGATTTAATTCTTGAGGGAATACTCTCGCTATGAGAATAGCTTTCCTTTATTCTCTATTGTGCTTATTTTCAATCCGTAAGAACTCTTGCATTAAGCATTTAAGGGAAAAATTAATTGAAGTTCGTTAGAATTCTTGATAAGGAAGAGTGAATTTTTTTTCCAGATAATATTAATTACTATTCTAAAGCAAAATCTATTTTAAAAAAATGGAGAGAATTTGTTAAAATTATAGAGAAAAAGTTGAAAATAATAAAGATTAATGAAAAGAGAAGAAGAAAAATTATTTAAAAAAAATATTATATAATATTATATATATAATATATATATATATATATATATATATATATATATATATATATATATATATATATATATATATATATATATATATATATATATATATATATATATATATATATATATATATATATATATATATATATATATATATATATATATATATATATATATATATATATATATATATATATATATATATATATATATATATATATATATATATATATATATATATATATATATATATATATATATATATATATATATATATATATATATATATAAATATATATATATATATATATATATATATATATATATATATATATATATATATATATATATATATATATATATATATATATATATATATCAGGGTTTCCGCTACGGTAGCTTTTTTCGCAAAATGCGAAAAGACCCCTCAAAAATGCTAAAATTCTACAAAGCATTTTCGCATTTTTGCTAAAGGATTTTACTAAATTCCATTAAAAAAAAGCTTCCGTGAAAAACCATGACAAAACTTGATCAAACAAGAAGGATTGATCAGACAAGATTTTATATACCAATGATGTGTCTGAACAGTACCCATTAATAACTTCTGTTATAGAGTATTGTGCAACAATACCAATGCCCACTGTTGACTGTGAAAGGGGCTTTAGCTGCCTTAATTTGATTAAAACTAATATTCGAAACAGGTTGTTAATCAACCATGTAAACAATTTGTTAATGATTAATATTGAGGGCCCTGAAAGTGCATTTAACTTTCAAGAAGCATTTGTAAAATGGGCAAACATGAAAGAAAGGAAGATTGTTAATTATAAACCAAAATGTTTCGATAAATAATAAATGTGTTTTTTTTTGTTATAGGTATTCTTTTTGATATTCTTGTACATTAAGCTATTCTTTGTCAGATAACTTACAGTACTTGTTTGATATAAAGTAATTTTATAAGCCTAATGGCATTTTAGCATTTAGCTAAAAAAAAATTTCAGATTTTAGCTTTTTTGCTAATGAATTTTTAGACTCAGCTTAAACCCTGATATATATATATATATATATATATACATATATAGTATTTAGCAGTAAATTTAATTTTAGTGCTAAATAAATTATTGTTTTTTCTTCTAAATTAATAAGTTTTTGTTTCAATATTCCTTTAAAGTTTTGTTATTTAAAAGTAAGCAGACAAAATCTCCAAAAAGTCAGATATTTTGCAAAAAAGAATAAGTAAACCTGACAACTTTCAATTCTGTCTTGGAAAAACAATTCAAATAAAAACAATCATAACAGTTCACAGGTCTCGTGGCACAAACTGAAATAAATAATTTGAATAAAATATTGTACAACAATATTGTTGTTGTACAACAGAGAAACGAAAATATTTTCCGCATATTAAAATGAATTTATGTTTACGGTTCATTCTTAATAAATTCATTACGAATGAATGAATACTTTAAAATGAATTCATTACGATTTAAATTTTTAATTGATAAATAAAATAAAAATATTTGCTTCTATTTTTAGTTTCCACTTTAACATAATTGGTGACAAGAAACACATTTAAAAGCTTTTAAGTATTAGAAAAAATCCTAGTCATAATCAACAAAGCTGTTGAAATGTTTTAGTTAAACATATGATCTGCCACCGAACTTTAAGTAATGGTGTGAAAAGTCTAACGGTCGGTTTTATGGCAATTAGAAGAAAGGCTAACTCTTTATATCTTCATCGTGTTCTATTTAAAGAATTCAAATTTTTCTTCTTGGGACATCAGACCAATAGAATGATTCAAGAAAAATCGAAGGCAAGTAACACTGAATAAATAGAACCTCAATACGTGTCATAGACATGAATTCTTATTGAACGTGGGATATCATTATTACTTTTCTTTTTATTATTGATAAAGAGTTAGCAGAGCGGACGCAGGAAATATTATTGAGAAAAAAAAAAGAAGACTCGAGAATTTTCTAAGAATGCAGCTGATATCCAAGAAATCGTCTGCGTGTCCAGCTGCTTCCTTTAGGCGCGTTAAATCAGCTGTGATGAAGCGAAGTGAAGGAAATGTTGAAATTCAATGAAAAAAATAAAATAAAATGAAAACATTAGTGCTTAAAAAATGAACATTATTTGTAAAAAATGATTTAATTTTCCTTCACTTTCAGCAAGGTTTCCAGCAACCCTAAATGGG
Organism: Parasteatoda tepidariorum; assembly: GCF_982258835.1. Taxonomy (NCBI): domain Eukaryota; kingdom Metazoa; phylum Arthropoda; class Arachnida; order Araneae; family Theridiidae; genus Parasteatoda; species Parasteatoda tepidariorum. The sequence goes on along the minus strand of NC_141756.1, from coordinate 15,652,428 downwards.
TTTTAACAGATTTGATCATCATTCATTAAACCTCTGACCAAATTTAACTTCTCTATTAAACTAAGCTTCTTCTTATCTTCTTCATTTATTTGCTATAATAATCTCGATTGTTTTTTTTTTCTCCTTTTACTTTTTCTCCAATTAAAACTCATTACGCTTTTTGAATTTTATTTTCGTTTTGAATATATTTTAATCATTGACCTTTTCTAAAACGACGTATATTCCAATTAATCATAACTCTTTTAAGTTCCGACTTAAAGAAAACACTTTACAAAAAAGGAACGAGTTGATAACATAACATAGTAGCGAGAAATATTAAATTATGCCTTGCAATGTAGCATGAAGCTGAACACTTAAGTTAAACAATATTAAATGGACATATGCAAATAGTGTAAAGGTCAAAATATTTTTGAAAAGTCATTACATTTAGTTGACCTTCACTTAAACGACATATTTCCGACATAAATTCCAATTAATCATAGTTCTTTTAAGTTCAGACTTTAAGAAACACTTAAAAACAGGAATATAGTGATAACATAGTAGGAAGGAATATATTAATGCAGTATATAAACAATAATTTCTTCATTTTAACGATATTTAACGTATTTTCAAATGTATACATATATACTTAAATATTGTGCCACGCTGTGGGTCCCCTAATTTGTGAATAATTATTTCCTTTGCTGTGGTATAATCTAGTTGTATGGTATAATGTAATATGTTATAATGTTAGCAGGGGAGAGTAGGGTCAATTGTAACAGGGTATGATTGTAACAGAGCAAAAAATTCGAGTGTCGGGCTCTAGATTTGGTTCCTAGGTTGCGCACAAGGTATATTTTATAAATCTACATGTACATCCCTGCTGGCAACCATTTTTGTGTACTTTTGAAAGAGTTACATCACAAAAGATGCTTTCACGCTACGTAAGTACTAAAAAAGTACTATGGTATTAGAATATTATATTGTAACAAAGTAATTTTGATTAAACAAATCAAAATTATTAACCGAATATGTAAGTAGACATCTTAATTAACATTTAAAAAAAAAGATTAGTTTTGTTAATTAACTATCATTGTTTTTAACAAATGAAGCTGAAATGGTGTCTTGGGGACGATTGTAACAATAAGTAAAGGGACGATTGTAACAGCAGAAAATAAATAATCTTATGTTTACAAACCATTACTTAACTCTTTAAGAACCGCCAATAGTTTCCTGTATCATTTATATTATGTTGCATGTGCATTATTTTATTTGTCACCTTTCACAGCATAAATTAAAATTTTTAACCCCTTAAAGTTAAAAGTTTAACCCCTTAGGTCTCTACTCATTATTATTTTTACTCCTAAAATATCACTACTATTTTGATTAATAAAAAAATATATCACAACTATGATAATATGTATAATTAACTATGTTTTAGTTGAATTTATGAACTGTTATAACTGACCCGGAAAGTGGGGACAATTGTAACAAGTACACGACTGTCAAAAATTGTTAATAACTAATATAATAACATTTAGAATAAGGTATATATTTTTTTTCTAGTAGAGGATAGTCTACTTTACTCGCCTGTCAATTAATACTAATAATATATTGGATTTTTTGCTAGTTAAAAATAGTTAAGTAAAAAATTTTACGCCCCACTCTCCCCTATATTGTAATCTAGTATGTTAAATCTAGTATGTTATAATCTAGTATGTTTAGTATGTTATACTCTAGTATGTTATCTAGTATGGCATAATCTAGTATGTTATAATCAAATACCTGTTAAAGTTTGAATATTATTGGTTAATATTAAGGAGAGATCTATGCATCAGTATATAAGCAACAATTTCTCCATTTCAACGCCTTAAAACGCAATTAGAAATATATGCATACATACTTACATAATATGTCACATTGTGGGCCCCTTAATTTGTATAGAATTATTTCCCTTGATATAGTAGTGTTGTATGCTTTAATATAATATCTGACTGATTTTGAATATTATGGGTTAAAATTAATCGGCGATACAGGGCCATTTGTATGTACAGCTTTTAAAATGCCATGCTCCCTTTTTTTCTTTAATTATTTCCCACGCTCCCTAATTTGTGCTTAATTATTTCCTTTCGTATAGTAAGTAGTATAGTATTTTATAATCTAATTCCTTCTATAGTATATAATCTATCCTCTAATTCAGTGGCTCTAACATAAGTAAGAATTCTTGTTTCGGGTAAATGGCCTCATGATATTAATTACTGATGGCTTTTGGTTAGATTGGTTTCAAATAAATCAAATAGCATTCAAAAACCGAATACCGGCAAAAATAATTTCAAATCTGGATGAAAAAAAATATTTCAACTTATAAGAGATAATGGGGGGAGGGGGGGGGAAGAAACCAGTAAAACAAACTTAGTAGAGAAAATATAAGAGCTGCGAAATACACAACGCAAACAACTAAATTAAATTATTTATTTAAAATTTAAACTCAAATTCCGTATTCATTACTTTTCGAAGTAATCTCTCTTTCTTTTTCATTAAAAATAATAAAGAAATAAAATGGATTGAAGAAAAAGCATCGACCACTGTCGATCATTAAGGGTCGATGAGGCGCTCAAATACGACTGAGAAGAAATTAAATTCAGTCGAAATCCCAAACGTTCACATCTCGCTGCTTCTATTAAACTAGCTCTTTTCGGAGTAATTAAGATATCGGATAAGGTCTCGCTGACTAATGTTGCCCGCCATTTTGGAAGAAACTCATACAGGGGTAGAGAGGGGGCGGAGTCTTATTTGGGGGTGGGGTCTTATCTGCATGACTGATGAGGGAGTGGTCCCCACATCATTACCTGATGAGGCAGGGACTTTTCATCTTCCTTCTTCATCACGCCATTTTCCTTGGAAAAGAAGGAAAATGGAAGACGTCTTTTTTTGGACATTGAAGGGGGATTCGATGATCCAGGAGAACTGGATAATTCCTTTTTCTTTCCTTTTTTTTAAAAAAGGAAACACTAAAATAAAAAGAGAATTTCTTTAGTTCTTAGAGTGAGGATGAAGAAAAAGGTGGTTAATGACGGATAAAGATGGGATTTCATTTTGATTTTTGTTCTTTTCCTTCTTTTCTTCTTTTTTTTTACAGTTATGTAAGGATTATTTTATAAACTATATAAAAAAAATATATTTCACTGAATTCGATTTTTAGAGAGATTTAGACGTTGTACAATGAAACTCGTATGGAATATTTATATTTGATATTGTTTTATTACTATAGTTATGTTTTTAAAACTACAGTAGGACACAGTTATTTGGGAGAGGTTAGATTATAAAAATAAATAATACTTTCAAAAATAATAGTTAAAAAAATATGTAACTTTTATAACAGTATCTAAATATGCAATAGTTACATTATTTTGATGTTATATATTATTATTATACAACTTGTATTTTTTAAACTGTTTCAGTGGAAAAAATTTATTTTGGGGAACTTTATATTCGATATTAATAACCAAGAATAACATGTTACTTTTAAAAGTTTGTTACATACATTAAGAGTCGAGTCATATAATTTGGTGATAAATATCACCAACTGGTTCCAGAAGTGATACATGTGTTTAATTCCTTCCTCAATGACAACAACATCTCTAAGACTGTTATACAAAATATTATTTTCTGATCAATATCAGATACTTTTCTGAAATTGTTAAAGATCATTACTTTCTCGCCAATATTAGCAATTACAGTTAAGTGGATTTATCTGTTGCAAAAAAGAACGATAATAGTTAATTTGGAAAAAGAGCCTTCCTTTTAAAAAGAGGCTTTTTAAGAAAGCCTTTTAAAAGAGCCTTTGGAAAAATTCTATAAATCTATTTAAAAACTAATTTGCAATTTATTAAAAGGAGAAAAAAAAAACTACCTATCTCTCTTTAAAAAGAAAATCGGGAGAGAAAAAAAAAGTAGTAGATCATACAAATAAATGAAGTTCATTTTAAGTTAAGGAAAACTGTATTCAGTATTTTATGAAATTTAGTGAAGTTTTTGTTTTCAAAAATGAGTATGAAACTGAAGAAAAGTTATCTATTTTATTAACTTTACTTAATTGATCACCACTTTTTGATTAACATTAAAAACAAATCATAAGTTCTTAAAATTATGTTAACAAACTAAAAAATAATTTAACTTAAGCTTCCACTTAAGATTAAAAATAACTAATTTATCAAAAAAAAAAAAAATTTTTTTTTCCCATGTAAAAATATTGACATTGAGATCAATCGACTGTTTTAATTATTTAGATAAAAGGTGAGTTCTAAAGAGTCAATATTAGAGAGCTTTTTCTTTACGTTGCGATTTTTAGTTAACGCAAAAGCTATTTTAATTTAATCGCGCATGCGTGAATATTAACGTAAAAAATAATGTATGCCTTTAAATACAGCTGCTGCATTACGTTTTTTCAAAACCTTAATTAATTTTTCATTTATTTTAAGTATTCTTTATTTTTCATTATTTTTATTATAGTCTTCAAAATAGGAATAATTTGTTGGAATTAACTATGTACGATGGTATAGATGAGAAGGAAATAGAGGAAACATTTTTGTTGAAAATGTTGTAGTTTCAATAAGAAAAAAATGGATTAATCATGGAATAGAAATCGGTAATAGGTAGTAAAGGAAATTAAAAAAATAAAGCAACGTACAAAAAAGCAAAACTAATGAAAAAATGGTACTAATTAGAATAGGAGAAAAGTATAAAAGTGCCATATTATTATTGGAGTCAATAATGCTTAATTAATTTCAGTTTTTTTTTATTGCAAAAGCACTTGACTTTACATCATTGGCCCCCATGCATTAAAGATGCATGAGATTGGAGCATATAAAACAAAAACTAAACCATTGAACAACACAAGAACAATATAATAACAAGAACAATAAACACAATAAATACTTGCAAAACATGAGCCACTTAAACATGAACGAGAATCAGTCGCTGGATACCAATTGCATCAACTCCCTAGCTCGCCAATATCGACTGAATAAATATTCTTCATTTAATGAAGAACAACTGAGCAAATGATCTTTGTCCATCTCAAAGTTCTGGTTGCACAAAGTGCACATAGGACTGCCAAATATGCCAATTCTGTATAGATGTTTAGCAAGGCAGTCATGTCCAGTCTCCAGACGGAACGCCGCCACTGCAGTGGATCTAGGGGAGTTTGGAATTTTATTAATTGAATATCTCCATTTCTTATTCTTGATTTTTTCTACTATATTAGCATCATAGCTTTTCTTCACAATATTTTTTATAATTCTTCTAATTGATGAAAATGGTACTTTGGCATTACCTGCCTGCAAAATATCTGTTCCCCTCTTTGCTAATGTATCAGCCCATTCGTTACCATTTATTCCTACATGAGATGGAATCCACTGCAGAACAACAGTCCTTCCCTCAGAAGCTAGGAGATTAATATTTCTTCTGCAGGAGTCAATAATATTTGACTCTGCAACATTATGTGCAGCAATAGCCTGGATGGCTGATAGAGAGTCTGAAAAAATAACTATGTTGTCAATCTGAACTGATCTTACCCTGATTTGTTCTGTTGCAATTCTAATAGCCTCCAGTTCTCCATTAAAATTGGTTCGCAATTGACCAAGGGTGGCATAGAACGCAAAGAGTTCTGAATACACACCAACACCAACGTTGTCAAGCATTTTCGATCCGTCTGTATAGATGTGAATCCAATTACTTTTTGGAGGATACCTGGTATAAATTGTCTGTAGAGCAGCTGCTTTTAGTTCACAATCGAGTGCTGAGGATTTTGTCATAGTAGTCATCAAATTACATTCCTTTCTAATAGATCCCATGAAATTAAATGAATTAATTTTAGTAATAGGTTATAATCGAAACAAAAAGAAATCATATGAACTAGAAAGTAAACTATATGGATAACCGGTATTAATACTTTAGAGAGACGTAAATAATCGTCATACCATTATTGAACTACTTCTAAAGTAATTTGGAAGAAAAGACTGGTCGAATACGAAAAAATAATTGCTTAACTCTTATATTTTAATTTTATTGAAAATGTAAATAAAAATCTTAAATGAAGCTTATTCTAACTGCAATGTGTATGTATACTCTATGTATTCCTATATTCACTTTGATCAATTGCAGAGTGCAATAACTTTAAAAGGAGAGCGTAGTACTTTGAAAATATTAATTTCATAATGAAAATACCATTTTTATATTTGGTTCAGCGAGAATAAATAGCGAAAGTAAATAAAGTCACCTGACAGTTGGCATTAGTTTCTGCTGATAACAACAAGGTTAAAACAAACAGCTTTAATATGAATAATAGTTAGTACAGAAAGAATAACCGATTCAGGAGAAGACAGAAAAAGTGGGTATTGACTGCAATAAACTGCAAACCTTAATCTTCATTTCCACTCTCAGAAAAAAGTTTAGTAGTGGTATTTTTACACTAAAATTAAAATTTTCACACTCTTGCTGCCTTTTTTTTTTTAAATTATCGCATTATGCAATAGATCCCAATAAATTTAAGAGCGCAAATAGTATACATACATATTGCAACTAGTGGTAGTAAGTAAAATAAATGAAGGAATACAGTAGCAAAATAAAAAATGAACCACCCTAAATAACTTTCGATCTAATGATCGGATCTAGTTCTAGTCTAGTTCCCAGATTACATTCTAGGACTCAAGCTTAATGATTCAAGGGGGGGGGGTCTTTATTATGCTAATTAATAAGTTGCAGACGATATTTTAAGTTACGAAATCAGACACAAAAACTACTTTCTCGAATGAACATACCTTTTTTTCGACTGATTCGACCCCTCAAAATATAGAGGAAAGCCGCAATCTGGGATATAGAGCCCCCGTAGTTTGATTAAAGAATATATAAGTGCATTCACATTATATATTCTTTGGTTTGATCAGGGGAACGCTCCAAAGTTTGGACCCCTAAACGTTAGCTTTACTTTTTGCGTATTTCGTCATATCTCGAGATTTTCTTAAGCGAATTGAAACATTTCTGAAAACAATTATACAATTCTTTTATTCAAAACTAATTCCTTGCAAAGAATAAAATTTCAGTAAATACTTAGTACTTTTTTATTATTTTATTTAATGATGGTCGAAAAATTTTTGAATTGTAAAGTATAAAATTTTATGTCATTTTACAGTATTTAATTCTACATATCAAAATACAAGATTTGAACGAAATTGGTTAAATATTTCCTGAGAAACCGAATGTCAAAGAAGGCGAATATTTAAAATTCGAAGAATATAAAGAAGTTGAATATTTAAAATTAAGTTTCTCTGGAAATTATTTTAATTAAGTAAGTTTTAATTAATAAATGAATATGTCAGAAATTTTATGAGAATTAAAATTAAGGGAAATTCTGAATCAGGCATAATTTAGCGCTCATTACAATTATCAATAGTTTTGATTGTGTTGAAAAATATAGTTTTTTTATATATATTAACGAATGAATTAAGTACACTTTATGATTTGTTAGAACCGTTAATAATAAATATAAGCACCGTTACACTTCGAGGGCATTTCGGGATTAATGGTAAAAAAATAAATAAGCAATATCTATTCAATATTTTTACTAATTATAATTATTAATTTAATAAATTAATCTCCTTTAGAAATACTTTTTTGAGTTCACGTCGTTATTCAAGAAGGGAAGATTAAAGATGGATTTAGGCTCTTCATTATTAATTCTGAGAATCAAAGTAAATTTTAAGCTGACTTTTAGCTCTTATCTTTTAAACACAAATAAATTAAAAGCATCTGTTTCGAGTGTTAAATTCTCCAATCTTAAGCAATATTGATTTTCTTTTGATTGGAAACATGCTTATCAATTCAGAAATTTTAGAAGGCCCTGTTTAAAAGTCAGAATTGTTATGATTCTTGATGAATGGAAAATAGTTTTAATCAGACTTCCAAAAATAAGCAACGCGTATTAGATAACTAATTGCGTAATTTATGGTAGCAAAGGTGGAATAAGAAACTACTAAACAAGAGGGAAGATAACATTTGTTGTGAACTACTCTTAATCACAGAAAAATAGCCCAAATAATTAATGCATCCACCAAAATCCATCTTCTTGTAGTGAAATTTCTCTACAGCGACAACCAAAGTACTAAACAGTGATTAATGAAGAAGCCTGCCCGTACAACAAGCAATCATCGCATATTCATCAATAAACTGAAAAGGTGCATCCTTTGGAAGTCGAACTCGAACGATTTCTTCAGAACACCCCTTCCCCTTAAACCCTTGCTCTTTTACGTTCCTCAGGATGCAGCATCTTTCGGAGGATAGAAGATGGAACGTCTTAGCCTCATTCCGATTTCTACCCCCTTTACTTAAGGAGTACAGTGGGGCGTTCATACTGACTTTGCCCCCCTTTCTCGTATCGGCGGGGCTAACAAAGAGATAAGTAAAGCCCTCTCTTTTCTCTGTGTTCGTTCTCTTGGATCATTCATCCACGTCTTCGGCATAGGGGCGGCTGGGGCCTCCGTCAAAAATCATTGGGGCTGGGGCAAAATAAGGGAGGGCGCACATCATTTATCACGTGATGCTTCGCAGCCCCTACTACTCCCCCATATTCAACCATTCATCTCTCCTTATCGGCAGCGCCCCGATTACAGTCCGGGGAGGGACGATAGGGAGATTTTGGGGTGGAGTGAGGGAGTATTCAGAGTATAGACATGAAATGAGGGGGAGGGGGGCAGAATGGAGCAGGGTGCAAATAAAATTTTTTTGCCAAGCGGAGAAGATGACTTTTCGGGGGTTGTTCTTTCATTGTTTTAGATATGTAGGACTTTAGTGCAGACTGTCTTAATAACATGAAATTGAAAGGATAAAATTGATAAATGAAATTGTTTGATTTAATCTTGATTTTAATTTAAACCCTCAAAAGTGTTTAAAAAATTGAAAAGTAATTTTTTCGCTGTTCTTAATTTAACTGTTTATCATCGTTACTGGGGAGAGGGCAACTGCATTGCCCTTGCTTACGGTTGAGACATACGAAAAATTATAAACATTCAAGGTCACATTACTTAGTCGCACAAATTTCTTCGTATCTATTGCTATATAAATATACATCGCACTACTTTTTTTTGTATAATATTCTTTTTTTAAAAAGTTGCATTTACTCTTGTTATATTAGAAAAAAAATATTTATTATTAAAAAAACTCTTGAATCAATTGGAAAATAATGGAAATTTTTTTAATAATTTGTATTATCCCTCAAAATTCAAGAAAAAAATAAAAATATTTATGGTGATCTCTTAACAGTACCACCTTTACTTTATGTATTTTAAAATTTTTGTCGGAAATGAATTGAAAATAAACTACATATTGAGGTCACTAACAAACATTTAATAGTACAATTGAAAATAACGAATCATTGAGTTGATATTAGGTTTATGCAAGTTGAAACTGGCTTTAAAAATTAAAAACTATAACCATCTTCCCGTTTTTTTAATAATCAATTAAATGAATCTAAATTGATGAAATCAACTTTATTCAGCGAATTCAAGGGTTTTAATGGCTTTAATTCGACGTTTGCTGCTAATGATGTTGATAAGAACTAATTCTCTTGAAATTATGATGATATTTTACCCACTTATATAACATTTATCACTCCTACATTGTTATTTACTGCCTTTTTTTCGCAAGGGATTTATTATAACTGTCATTAGTGAACATAATATTTGCATTAAAATAGTGAGAAAACTATGTAAAATTAAGTATTTTCTTTGTATTGTCCTATGGATGTTGAGAATTTGAAATCAGATGGTCAGTTTTTCCATTTTCAAGGATCTTGAAGGAAAAGGAAAAAAATTAGTTTCAAATCGAGGTACTCGATACTTACCCAGTAACCTGGCCAGATAGTAATTTTTCTGTTATTATCCGTACCTGGCAAAAGAAAAAGAAACAATTATTACCACCCGGTACTAGGTACCCGGAACCAATCAATTTTACAGGGTATCCAGTGCCAAATAACACCAATTTGTGTCCGGTCAGAACCATATTCAGAATTATTTAAACATATTTAAGCATAACCACAACAGCCTTTGTGGTCCAGGGGAGTCATGGTGATTAAGGCTTCACAATATAATGAAAACGTCATAATGGTGGAAATGTGGTCAGCATTACCTGCCTTTACTTCCCAGATGAGTAGGTCTCTATGAGCCGTGATGGCTTAGGTGATAGAGCGTTCGCCTTCCATTGATGTGAACCGGGTTCGAATCCCAGCGAAGGCTGGTCGAAACGAATCCGCATCCGGTTTGCACCGACTACAGTGCTGACGTGGAGTGTTCTTAGTGGTAGATGGATGATGGGTTAGAGTCCCTTTACCGTCAGGCTAACCGTGGGAGGTTCTTGCGGTTTTCCTCTCCATGTAACGCAAATACGGGTTCATCAAAGCGTACTCCACGAAATTTCCCCCAATACTTGATCCACCCGTTTCCTTGTTTTCCAGATTGGTAATTACAAGGCTATGGAGTTGAATATTAGTAGCCGTAAACCCAAAAAATAGGGTCGACTGTTCAAAGACGGATATAAAATTTAAAAAAAAGTTAGCATCCATCGATCAGAAGTTGGGTAGATTTCATCAAGCCCCCTCCGGGGATCGGACCCCTGTTCTCCATAATGATGGTCCAGAGCAGGGGTTTCCAACTTACATGAGGACGGGGGCCACAATTAAAAACACAAATCAAATGGCGGACAGCAAATTCATCAAAATTTTATGTTTGAAGGAACATTAAATATTACTGTCAGATTTTTACCAAGTTGTACAAAACAAAGGTATTGAATTACAAATTAAAATAGGAAGTAGATTTTTAAAAATATCTAATTGCACATTAAAAAAATCGGGCTACAATAACTTTAATGTGTACCTATGTATTAAACAATTAATGTGCAACAGATATCTAATTATTTAGATATAAAACTTTAAAAAGGTTGGTATTAAAACTTTCATAGTAGCACGCAAAATGTTCAATAAGAAAATTGAGGTTTGTCTGCTGCAACCACCAGAGAACAGATATTTACATCTTAAATTTACAAATGTGTGTGTAAATATTTTCGTCCAAAATGAGTGGTTTCAAAAAGTTAAATCGAAGAATTTCTTCGAGAAAATTTCTGATACACACATGCTAAATTATATTTACAAAATACAAAAAATTAAATAAAAAAGAGCAACATGCACGATTATTTTTGTATTTGAATAAATATTTTCTTGGATGCAAAACCTGAGAAATAATTTTTTTTTTTGCACCGTTGGTATGTTAAATTTCACAGAAACGAAGAAATTAGGTTTTTAATATCGAGAAAAGTATTTTAAATCCATACAGATTTTTTACGAAAATTGTCAGCAAAAAAATGACAACTAATATATTTTAGTTCATGGGCCACAAAAAAAAGCTTCACGGGCCGGATGCGGCCCCCGGGCCGCCAGTTGGAAACCACTGGTCTAGAACCTTCAACCAGTGAGCAGTCGTGGAGGTTCATTTATAATTATTGTTACTTTAAAATTACTCAGCAATTTAGTTTTGGAAATACGCGTTTTCTAAAAATCAAATTGAAGTAACTGTATCGGTCCCACATTTTTTTCTTTTCTGCAGCATTTTAAATCAGTTAAAAACCTTGGAAAAAAAGAAACTTTTAGGAGAGAGTTTGCTAAAAAAAGGAGTGCACTTTCACAGTTTGATATTTCTCGCTAAAAATTGTTAAGTAAGAATTTATGTAATTGTTATTTTACCATATTAAACAAAAACAGTCAAATAAACATGAAAAAGATTATATTTAAAATGTTAAATGTGAGAAAAAAACATTTATTGATCGTTTTTACCTAATACGGTTTAACTACGAAAATTCTATCCGCGCCAATTAGGTTCATCTTATGAAGCTATTTTGTTCCATGCAGATGGGTACACAATGTTGCTGCGAGGGCTAATCAATCCATCTCATAACCGTCTGATCAGGGGTTCGTAATCCGGCGTTGATACCATAATATTTCTTCGATTCTTTTAATACAGGAAGAGTTTCCTGTGTCCTGCACTCTCAAATTGGTGACCATAAAGTATAAGAATACGAAACTATCGTTCAAAAATAAACGGAGCACCACCAACAAAGCTCCAGCGTCCATTTTATTTTTATCGTTTTACCTTAAATTCCCTAATATTTTTGGGTGGGGAGGGACAATATCATCTCATCATTATAAGGAAAATTCGGGTAACTATGCTCATAGCTTACACAGTGTGTCGAAACAATTACTAATAAGCAACGCAGAGCCGCGATGGCTCAGGAGATAGAGCGTTCGCTTTCCAATGAGTCTAACCCGGTTTGAATCCCCAGTGATGACTGGTCGAAATGAATCCGCATTCGGCTTGCACCGAACACAGTGCTGACGTAAAAATATCCTCAGTGGTAGGCAGATCATGAGTTAGAGCCCCTTTGTCGTCAGGCAAACCGTGGGAGGTTTTCGTGGTCTTTCTCTCCATGTAACGCAAATGTAGGTTAGTTCCATCAAAAAGTCCCCCACGAAGGCAAATTTTTTCCAATACTTGATCCAGCAGTTCCCTTATTTTCTGGATTGAGTTCAAAATTACAAGGCTACCGAGTTGAACATTAGTAGTCGTAAATCCAAAATTGGGTCGACTGTTCCACGACGGTTATAAAATAACTTAACCTAGCAAGAGTTTGGATATTTATAGAGAGAGATAGGTGATGAAAATGCATTTAAACATCATAAATTATTTCTATAAGGACAGAACGAAGTCTAGAAGTAATTTGCACTGTACAAACAGATAGAGAAGTTCGCGAATTATTTACTGAAGGTGTTAAAACCACAGAAAGGAACACCAGTTGACAGTTAAAGATTTTTCTTGAATGAAAACATATTCATGCACATATATCCATGTGAAAAATCGCCATCTATCAATTTTAATAATCCCTATCAACTTGCTTTGCTTAAGCTTTGCAACTTTTGTATTTCTTGGAAATTATAAGTTTTCGCACTAATTTTTAAAAATAATTAGCGCAATAACACAGCAAAAATAAGTCTTCATGCATTGAACTTTTTAACAGAAATTTATGTTTAAGACTGTAAATGTATGTAATGTTGTTTCCATAACATCTCGAGTCTTCATGCAACTCAGTCTTCATTTCAAATGTTTTCTGTGATATAGATTTGCATAAAGCATGTTATTGCTACCTGTGCATTTCGAATTTTCATGCAGATAAGTAGTTTCAATGTGTGTGGCCACACATTGAAACTACTTGGTCTGGGTTTCGCAGTAAATATTAACCTTCCTGCTTTGAATTTACATCAAATATGTAGGAATAATTAGCATGTAATGGAGCATTAAAATATGTTTTCTATCATACTTCACGACAGAGATGGAAATAATTTTTTGGGTATCTGTTTCCTACTGTGTTGAACTGTTCTCATACTTATGATGATTATGACGATTTTAATTGCTACCAGACTGATTTTAAATTATTACAAAAATTAAATGCAGATAAAACTTTGCCATTAACGCTGTATTCTCTTGAAAATAGTCAAAATTTTATTCTAAATACTTCCGCGTGGACAAAGCAGAAGGCAACAGCTAGTTCAATTTAAATATGAAAAAGTATGCATTGTTGTTTCCGTTGCAATTTCAATATTCATGCAGAGAAGCACTTTTACAGGAAATTATTTGAAATGCCTAGGAAATTTTTTTTTTCATACTTATGATGATTATTACAATTTTAATTGCTAAAGACAGATTTTAAATTATTACAAAAATTAAATACAGATAAAACTGTGCCATTAACGTGGCTATCTCTTGAAAATAGTCAAAATTTAATTCTAAATACTTCCGCGTGGACAAAGTCGCGGGCAACAGCTAGTTCGATTTAAATATGAAAAAGGATACATTGTTGTTTCCATTGCAATTTCAATATACATGCAGAGAAGCACTTTTACAGGAAATCATTTGAAATGTCTAGAAGTGTGTACTGCTGTTGCTGAGTTGGCAAGTTTAACATTCATGCAGGGAAATAGTTTTACAGGAAACCATGAGAAATATCTAGAGACGTAGACTATTGCTGCGTTGATAATTTTAACATTCATGCAGAGAAATAGTTTTGCAGGAAACTATTGGACGCTTATATTATTGTTGCGTTGGTAATTATAACATTCATACAGAGAAATAATTTTACCGAAAACATTTGAACTATCTTGTAGCATGTACTAATACTAAGTTGGTAATTCTAATATTTATGCGGAGAAATAGCTTTAAAGCAATAAATTAAAAAAAAAGAGAGAAGCTGTAAGTTGAGTCCTTTTAAGAATGATGAATAAGTTTTGAAAAGTAGATGTACGTGGTGAGGCTTTTGCCACTAATTCAATCTTCATACAGTGAAACATTTTCACAGTAAAACATTTTTAAAATGTAGCAGAGCGTATTTTTACTATCTCGGCAATCCTAACATCCATGCAGGCAAATAATTTATTAAGTATTACTGATAAAGACAATAAATCGGAAAACTCGGAGTTATTTATTTAAGAGCTTCTCAAAAGGTACTGAAATAATCCAGAGCGATGAATATATAAAGTCAACATTCTTTTCCTCATATCTACTTGAAGTTGTTAAACACTTACTGTTTAAATAAAAATTAACAAAACAATAATATCCCATATCTGCATTTTTGAAATAAATACGAAGATAAATACATGATTTATGAGAATGTTGAGAGTTCACATCAATATTCGCCATATAGATCGGAAGCAGATTTAGAAAGGATCACAGATAATCTTCAATTATATCAAAATCACTAATTTCCAAGTTCAGACTAAACGATATGCCCAGTCCACTAACTTATCGTTGTACGTTCACTTGTTAGTCGATTATTTCAGTCTTTATAGGACATGAGTATTGTATAAGTTAACTTCAAAAAGGAATGTGGATCTCAATGCATTGGCAGATGATTTTAACAACAATTATTTCACGGTTGCAGGTTCATTACGGGGATTCCCCGACTAGCAGGGCAGACGATGTTGTTACGTATGAGTAACAGGTAGGCAGAAACAGAATCAGAGTGAAAGCTGTTCCAAGTCACCTCAGAATTTATATCATATCATGTTCTAACTAACGTGATGACGTAGGCATAAAAAAAAAATAAACTATAACAATTTACATCAAATTAAAGAGAAATACAAAATACTGTATCATGACGTTAAAATCGACAGCTCTGCCATCTAGTGACAAACTATGTAGCTACCATGAAAGGTACATACTTTTTTAAAATGCAAATGTATGTAATGTTGATCCCATAGCATCTTCATGGAACTCTAAGTCTCCATTTCAAATGTTTCTAGGAAATAGTTTTGCTTACAACATTTGAAGTATTTACAAGTCTGTGTTATTGCACTCTGAGCAATCTGAACTTTCAGACAGGGAAATTGTTTCAGAATGTATGAAAGCAGTTCCAAGTTTGAAAAATGTAAAAGAAGCATAACGTCTTGGTTACACAGCAAATATTAACCTTCATGAATTGAACAGAGTTATGTCAATTCATTTGTAAATTTTTAGGAGTAAATATTATTACTCCCATTGCAATTCAAGCCTTAATGGCTGAAAAATGTAAAAGAAACATATCGTCTTGGTTTCACAGCAAATATTAACCTTCATGCATTAAACAGAGTTATGTCAATTCATTTGTAAATTTTCAGGAGTAAATATTGTTACTACCATTGCAATTTAAGCCTTAATGTATTAAGGTTAACATAGCAGGAATTCAAATCAAATATTTAGGAATATGTATTATTGCTTCCATTAAAATTCCGGTTGCGAGCAATGAAATAGTTTTGCAGGAAAATATTAAAAAAATGTAGCCGATTCTATTGTTGTTATCTTGACGACACTAAACATTTATGCAGGGAAACTGTATTACAAAAATGCATTTCAAAAACTGAAAAGTATGTAGTGTTGCTTTTGCAACGAACTTAGTATCCACGCAGTGAAAAAGTTTTACAGGAATTCATGAGAAACAAGAGGAAACATATATTGTTTTCGTTGCATGTTGCAGTGAAACAGTTTTGCAGGAATTAAAGAGAAAAATATAGAAGCGAGCAAACTTAGTTGAACAAATTTTCCCTTTTAAAGGTCAAAAAATGGAATGTTTATAAAGAAAACATTAAAAAAATAAATAAATAAACTAGTGACTGTTTCATGCGTAATAAAAAGTACATTAAAGATATATATTTTTCAGAATACCTTAAAATAAATTTTTTGTTATTTATTATAATTGATAAGTGTTTTCTTTTCCTTAAGTGCAACATTTTTCTAAAATTAATTACAATAAAACTTTATTTTACTCATGTTAAAGTTATAAATAGCATATTTTCATTTTATAAGTTTACTTAATCAAGCTTTACTTAATCATACGCAGGATTGGTCGAGGAATAATGGAAAATACAGAAAGAAATCAGTTAAAATGTTTTGAGGGGAAATTTTTTCATGTTCAACGTCGGTTTTTTGAAGGCTCCGTCGTTATATGAAGTGATGCTTTTTTGTGTGAAAATAATATACTATTTTCATAACTGCTGTGAGTTTACAACTGTTACTCATGACTGTTAGGTGTCAAGTTTAACCTATCTAAAGCCAGCAATGTCTATGCCTAGTTTGAAAATGGATCAAAGCATCAAAATCCACAGCTTTGTGAAAATGAACAGCGTTTGTGGTCTAATTTCTTAATATTTAGAAACATACTCCAATGCGGCATTACCTAGGCTCATAAAAATTTGCAAAAACTGAGAATACCGCAGTGATTTGGATGATTTTTTTCTAGGTGGGAAAATATCGCCAAGTTGGCGATTTTTAAAAAAGTTTAATAACTTTTGAAATATTTAAGTTATTCGTCTGTTCTAAAGCCCAAATAATTCTTATTTAACTATTATTATAAGCCGGATAATTCTTAAATTATTTTTTTTGCATGGAATAAGGATTAATATTTATAGTTTTTTGATAACGTATGCAAAAATATACTTAAACTGAAATTAAGGCTATTTTGTTTCAAATATATTTGTTCGCTTTGAAGACCATGAATGAAACTTTCATTGAAAATATTATTAACAAAATAAAGTAATTTAAAAATTTGTTAAAATAAATACAATTTTTCATTTTATTGCCTGCAGGTGTTTTAATGCACCGTTATTTTAGTTATGTTCATTAATAAAATGAATACAATAATTAAAAACTACTGCTTTAAGCTAAATATTCATCGAAGAATTAAAACAGTCTGGGAAATATTTAGTCTTAGAAGTAAGCCTACAATTTTATTTTTATTCAAAATTTAAAAACAATGCATACCTCGAACAGACCGAAACCTTATGAACGTGACTTAACATGTGATTTTACGTGAAATATTATATGCTCATGCTTATATCCAAACGAAATTATTAATTACAAGGATAAAATGCACCTCTAATTCAAAAGTATCCCTTCGCCCCTACATTTACATATCATTCGCAAATCTGATTTAATCGAAATCTCATTTCAAAAGATAAAGGAAGGATTGTATTGGTAGTTTGAGTAATAAGGTAAGGACTACCTCTCCCTTTTGCATTATTCACGACAGTTGAAATTGTCACTGATTAGTTTATAAAATTTGTTTATTACTTTATCAATTATGAAGAGATCAAAAAAAATTATTAAAACTATTTAACTTTTTTTTTGGTCTCTTATCAATGGATTAAAAACTCAAGTTCTATTTTCTGAAATATTGTTATTAGGCGTAATTTAGGAGAAAGGTACATCCGCATTTATAAAATACTTTTTCTTCTTCATAGCAGAATGATTAGACGGGACATGAATAAGTAGGGACACTAAAACTTTTTGACATAGCAAACACATATTTTGACCGAAATGTTAGTTAAATTACATTATTTCGTACTTTCCCGGAAAATGACAACATTCAGAAACCACGGATGGGGAATGAAAATATTTTTTTAAATATTATTATTTCTTACTTTGAACGGACAATACTGATATTCAATATGCACTGATAGCAAACGATGAGCATTTTTTTAAAATTATAAATATCATTAATTCCGACTTATAATGGTTTATGTCATCATTCAGCAGTACAGGCGGAAGGATTGCAAGTCAGAAATCAAAATAATTAAAAAAAAATATTTTTTGGTTATACTTTTATCTCGTTGTTACATCCTGAATAATTTTATTTTTCAGTGTAAACCACGATGGATCGCGGGATAGAGTGTTCGCCTCCCTACGAGGCGAACCAGGTTGGTATCCCTGCGGTGGCAGGTATATACGAATTCTATTTCGGCTCCCACCGATCACAGTGCTGATATATAATATCCTCAGAGGTAAGCAGATCATGGGTTAGAATACCCTTGCCGTCGAGGAAATCGTGAGAAGCTTTCCTGTTTTCCCTTTCCATATAACGCAAATGAGGGGTAGTTCCATCAAAAAGTCCTCAACGAAGGCTAGTTTATCTTAAAGCCTTATGTAGGAGTTCCTTTGTCTTTTGTGTTTGGTTCGAAATTACAAGGCTACGGAATCGAACACTGATAGGCTTAAAGTCAGAATTAGTTTAGCTGTTCAACACCGGTAATACTAATAATATTAAAGCTACTACTACTACTACTACTAATAATAATAATAATAATCTTCCAGTATAAATGCAGGATAATTCAGTTAACAAATAATTTGAACACTCACCGAGAAAACTATGTGAGTGTTAAATTTTGCCCTAAAAGGCCAACATTCAGAGTTTTGAGTCAACATATACAGCATGCTGTTATATATTTAAATGACTCTGATAAAAATTTAAAAACGCTTTCTTGGCTACATTACGAGTGATACGCTATTTTGAGAAAAGACTACAAAGTGTGAATGTTCAAAATAAATGTCATTTTCAGAAAATTGTGAAAAACATTTTTGGTGCATACATAGTAAAATAAAATTTAGTTACAATGAACTTCCTGTTTTAAAATGACTTAATGTAAAGCTTGACACAGCAAATTTATTGTCTATACCTAAACCAGCAATAACATTGTTTTTTAAATCTGGAAAATATGTTGTTTATAAAAAAAAGTGTCACTCAACATGCTGTTTTGCTAAATTGATCAAAAGTTTAGGAAATTTGTGAACAGTTCCTAGTACATTATTGTCATTCACAGTGATGTAACCAAAAGTTTGCAAGAGAGTTTGCAAGAGCCTCTCGGAAGACATCAAGAAAGAAGAACGGAGTGCCGGTATGTGTGGCGACACATACGTAGCAAGGCATCCATTGAAGAACCTAATGTCCCACTGGGATTGATGACCGCAGGCATGACAAATGGACCAACCCATTAAGGACGTGTCCAAGTTCCTCTCCTCTTCCGTCCCTCTGCCTCTTCCTCATCTTTTGTTTCGCCAGCATCCGGGCCTCCTCCGCGCAGAGGAAGTCGAGGCTTCTATGAAAAATAAATAATAAATAAACAAAATTTCCTAAAGAAGAAAAGTGAAGAACACAGTGTATGGAAAAAGAGAAGAGTTGAGCGCCAAAAAGAAAAATGGCGTAGAAGAGAAATGGCATGAAAAGAGGAGACAAGACGAAGGTCGTTTATCACGCCAGAAGAATCAGATGCTTTTGATGAAGATTCTTTTTGGAAACCTGATTTGCTTCAGCTTTATTATATGGGATTTTTTTCCCTCGCCAAACACCAATGGGAAAAAGAACACCATTAGTTCAAAGGCGTCATTAAGTAGTCTATGAAATGTTAAAAGAAGATGTGGCAATATTTTTTTTTTTTTACATTTAGTGTGGATAACTTATGTTCCGATCCATCAATATCACTTTAGACTTTCACTCTATTCATCTGGCTTGTCTTAGGAATCGCGTTCTTTCCACCCTTCAACGGCTGATGGCAATTTATAAATATTAATTATTTAAAAAAAATATAGTGTGTTCAAAAAGTGACGTGCGTAGTTTGAATTTATAAAATAAAAATTTAATTATCTCAATGCTTTAGTATTCTTCTTAATTCTGTTAATTATGATTTTACTACTATTTTGAATAAAAATTTTTTTAATTGCTAGTATGAAAGGTGATGATAGTTTGTAATGATATATTTTATTCACTATTTTCTTAATCTGTTAATTGTTAAAAACTAGGTAAAATTTTTTTTTAAATTCATCGAACTTTATTTTACTGGTCAACAAAAACTAAACAAATGAAGAAAAAAAAAAGCTTGAACAATCAAAAATATATTGGAAAGCAGTTATTATGTAGCTTTTTAATTGTTGAAATAAATATTTATTTATTCCTAAATTTAAAGGATTTGACTTATTTTTTATAGGATAACTACGTAAATATTCTATTTAAAAGAAATCTAACAAGTGTCTTCTACATCAAACTAGGAAACTCGAAAAACGAAACTTCTAAAGATTTGCTGCTAACTTGCTCCAATAACGATTTTTTATTTAATCAATGGAATAGTTATGCGTTTGATGTAGACTTTGGCTTTCAAGTATCTTTGATAACAAAAATTTTGTGATATAAGGTGACATGATTTAAGGTCATCTAGCCGAGCGATATTGGGAAGCCCGAGACATTTTGAATTAATGGACTCAAGTCACTGCATTATGTTTACCATCTTTTATTTAATTTAATTTTTTTTTATTGTGCTGTAACTACTGTTCAATAAATTTGACATTGGAAATTAAAAAAAAAAGATTTCAGGATATAAATACAATGTAATATGCTCACTATATCAGCACAATTATATCTATACGAAATAATTATGCACTAAGCAATAATTACGTGTCTTTATTGCAATTATATGTTGCAGGTTCATTTCCATCTTCTTCCTGATTTAGCTTTAATTATCCTGAAGGTTGTTAATATAAAATGCTTACATGGACGCCGTGAATTACCAACAACAATATGCTAATATGTCTGGTCCTTCTTCTTGACAAGTAAAGTGTAATTCAGAGTTTGTCCGCTAAAAAACAGAGCTAATGTCGACGCAATCGTAGACTCATCCGACTCTACCTAATATTTTTAGAGACCTTATCAACTTAGAAGAAATTTTTTTTTATGTGTTACCGTGAATGATAGAAATCAAAAGAATGTCGACTTTCACCGGTGAATGTCAACAATCACATAGTCGCTTTGGTGAATGTCCGATATATTTGTTACAACCGATTTGATGTTCGTTGATATTATTATATTTATTCGCTATTTTAATATCTGTTGAGAATAGATAAAGAGAAACATCAGTGTTCGGAGTACCTGTCAAATGAATACCGGGCAATGGCACTTGACATTAAAAGAAAACATTGATGTAGGGTATACCGAGAAAATGTATACTGGGCAGTGGCACATCACTAGACCTAGTATATATTTCGGACATTTGCCAAAGCTACTGTGTGATTGTCAACATTCACCGGTGGACGTCAACAATCAGCAACTTCGGAGCCGCGATGGCTCAGGGGATAGAGTGTTCGCCTTCCAAATAAGGTGAACCGGGGTTCGATCCCGGTGATGGCGGATCGATACGAATTCCGCATTCGGCTTGCACCGACCACAGTGGTAGACGGATCATGGGTTAGAATCTCCTTGCCGTCAGTCTAACCGTGGGAGGTTCTCGTGGTCTTCCTCTCCATGTCACGCAAATACGGGTTAGTTCCATCAAAAAGTCCTTCACTCTGGCAAATTTCTCCCAATACTTGATCCAGGAGTTCCCTTGTCTTCCGGATTGGGTTCAAAATTACAGGGCTACGGTGTTGAACAGTTGTAGCCGTAAACCGAAAAATTGGGTCGACTGTTTAACGATAGTTGCAAAATCTTCGGTCATTCACAACATATACATAGGGTAAATTTAGAGAGAAGGCCAGATGGAGAGAAGATCAGATGGCAAGGGGACTCTAAACCATGATCCGTCTACCACTGAGAATATTTTGATGTCAGCACTGTGGTTGGAATTCGTATCGACCAGGCATCACTGGGATTCGAACCCGGTTCACCTTATTGGAAGGCGAATGCTCTATTACCTGAGCCACCACGGCTCTTTTTGAAGTATTCTAAAAGCATAAAGAGAGACCTTTTATGGACACCTTTTCTAATCTTGGGATATTTTTTGAGACTTGAGTTGAATTTAAAATTGCCGAAATACAGCAACAAATGTTTTTGATTGAAATTCATTACTTGAATATAATAATAATTCTTCGAAAATAATAATAATTTTAGGGTTGCAAATATTTTGTTTAGCTATTTCTTTCTCAAACATAATTAAGTCAGATGTATGAAAGTTAAGAACTCCCAAAATTCAAGAAAAATAAAGACTCCAGAGTTCCAGGGCTACTTTAAACTATTTTGATTATTTATTGCTTAAATAGTTTTTAAAATATTCATTTCTTTCTTCATCTTTTGTATTCATTTCATATTTATAAAAATTTTTGTGACTAATATAAGACAGGGAACATTCAACCTTTTTTTAAAATTTTTTTAAAAATTCTTTTAAATTTTTTTAAAAAGAATTAAGTACTTTTTTAGCAACTAACTGACGAATAGGAAATATAATAGTTTTATTTAGCTCAAGATTTACTAATTAAAAAAATAGTTTCTTAAGAATAATAAATAAATAAATCAAGCTTTTACGTTTTTATTTCAGAATTTTTTTCCTCCGAAACTTTTAAGTGCGATTTCAAATCGAAGAGAATTAATGTTTTGAAAATGTATATGTGCCATTCCGGTTCTTTCAAAAGTATTGATAAAATGCTTTTTTTTCCCGTTTCAAATACTAAGTCCATGGAAGTTCTACCAAACATACATTAATATCGCTCACATATATCCTCGGACTATAGGTGTTGGGGATGTTTAGATGAGAAATGAGAAAGAGAAGTTGAGGAGGAGAGGATTTAAGGAAAAGCATCCTCATCATTTATCATACGCTCAAGAGCTCTTTTGCTGGGTGAGGGGGGGGGGGAGGAAGAAAAACACTGAGTATAGTAAAATATCTCTTCAAAAAGAAAGAAAACTATAGAGATTCGTGTGTGTTTCTATTTTTGTCTGCTGATCGGTGAAAAATTATTATTTTTTTTTTCTCTGCATATTTTATTTAAAAGTTCAAACTCTTACGTTTGTTTTAGTTCATACAAGAACTTTATATATAATAAATTAATACAAATACCAATATATTAAATAATAAATAATATAATAATAAGTTAATACTAATATAATCTTCAACCTCACACACGCAAGTGTGAGGTTGAAGATTATATTGGTATTAATTTATTATTATAGGAAATGTTAAAAACCTTAAAAGAAATCAATAAGGATACCTTTTTTAAACGCATAAGAAAATTTTAAAGGTACTTTTAATCCGCTTTATTTAATTTTCACAAATAAACTGATGTTTACCCTATTCCGCAGTATCTTTTGATGCATGTAAAATAGTTGATCGTCTCCCAGTCTTTGAGATATAATAAAAGGTGTGGTAATTTTGAATCTCTATCAATATTTTCTGACAAAATTACACCAAATGCAATTACGCAATCAGCAGTTTTTGAAAGTTAATTAAATGGTATACACTGGTCTGTTTCTAGATTTTTAATAAGTATTTTTGCACAATAAACGTTCAAACAATTCTTATCATCGTCCAAATCAGTTTTCATCAGTTTAAATTACAATGAAATAAAATATTAAAAGCTCTAAAAATTGATAAATATGTATTTTAAAACTGCTTACTTAAGACCGTAAATCGCAACATTTTATTGCTATAAAGTTTTTTTAAAAAAAATCCATTGAAATTCTAAACATTATCAAGCGCTATTTCTAAGATAATAAAGTGATGTATTTTACACATTCTTTAAAATGCTTTGTGTTGTAGAATAATATTAGATAATCAAAAATTTGTCAAGTAAAAAAAAATGGCATACGAGCAAAAAATAAATAAATAAAACGCAAATAAAAAATTTAACTTAAAATCCGAGATGGCAAAAGAAAAATTCTCTTTAAATACAAATTATAAAACTTGTATAACGACAGAAAATTCCTGCTCTAAAATCCTGTCTTTTTTTTCCTCTAACAACATAGGCTTAAAATAATAACCATCCTTCTTGGAGATTTGATCAAAAGTTAAGATGTTCCTAAAATGTTGGAAGTTCCACAATTCATCCCTGAACTTCTACTTGCTACTTGTAAAAGAAGATTTGTTTTGGAATTCCATTTTTGTATTGTCATATACCCTAATGTTTTTGTAAAGACATTTAAAGGGAAAAAAATCAGTTTTATAGAAGATTAACACTAATCGAATGCTTTCGTCTGATGATTTTTTCTAAATTGAAAAAGGTGATATTGGATATCAAATGATGCGATGCTTAGGTTATTAGAAATGGGCACTTGAATATTTTCAGAACATTGATCCTGGAACAAGTTACTTTATTTTATAACCGTCGTAGAACAACAGACCCAATTTTCGAATTTACGACTGCTAATGTTCAATCCCGTAGCCTTGTAATTTTGAACTCAATCCAGAAGACAAGGGAACTCCTGGAACAAATATTGGGATAAATTTGCCTTCGTGGAAGACTTTTTGATGGAACTTACCCTCATTTGCGTTGCATGGAGAGGCAAACCACGAAAATCTCCCACGCTTAGCCTGACAGTAAGGGGACTCTAGCCCATGATCCGTCTACCACTGAGGATATTTTACGTCAGCACTGTGGTCGGTGTGAGCTGGGTGCGGAATTCGTATCGACGAGCCATCGCTGGGATTCGAACCCAGTTCATCTCATTGGAAGGCAATCGCTCTATCCTCTGAAGCACCACGGCTCTGCATAAGTTATTGGAAAAATGGTTGTAAATATTATTATTGTTATTAACTGGTCAGACCTATATTTTGTTCTTCGGTTTGTTATTAAATAGAAGCTAATATTTTTTTGTTTAAAAAGAAATTATAATTTATTTAAAAAATGCATTACAAGATTGTTCACACTTTTTATGCCATTTTGAAGGATTGGATTTAAATAATTAAAAAAACAAACAACAGAGGTCTAAAGTCATTATTTTATTAAATGAGGAACATATTAGTTTATTTGTATGACGTTGCAAAATTAAATAGCCTGAATTTTGAGGAATATAAAGCAAATACTTTTAAAATGTATGAAAACTATTTGTAGAAAAAAAGTAACAGAACAAACAAATAAATAAAGAAAATAACGAATTTTAAACAAATGTAATGAAGGTTTAGTTTTGAATTTTTTCAAAGTGACCGTTGCTCAAATTCCGTGCGATTTCAAATTAATTATAAATATTGTATATCGAAGTCAAGATGCCCTTAAAAACTACGCAATAAACTCAAGAAAATACGTTTCTATAAACACTTTCTAAAAAAGAATAAAAAAGAAAGTTCGATAAAATCTATGAAATCTATACCAATCAAAAGGTTTGTTTTCGCTTGAAAATTGACCTGTTTCGATTTCTTATTGCTATCCAAAAGCCGTCATATCACATGAAAAAAGTAAACACATCTGTCATCCAAGCTAAAAGGCGGGGCCAAACTTCGGTACCGCCTTCTAAATGCAACGCCTATCGAGGAAACTACATAACTCAAATCTCCTGAAGGTCATCTCCATAGCAACGAAAGGAGCTTTGATGATGCTTACGATGCAATGTAATCTAGCCTTCAGGGGCGAAAAAGGATTGGATCTCTAACTTGATCAGCACATTCGGATTTTGCCGAATGACACGAGTACGATATTTTTATTGTGCCGCTTTTGTTAAAGAGTCCCTACTGATAGGACACGCGCCTTCGACAATTTTTTTTTTTTCTGCAACGGATTTTTACGACGGTCGTGTTTTACAGCTATTCTTTTTATAAAAACTGATTTTTTTTCAAGTGTGATCTTCATTGTGTTTCAAAAGGATATTTTAGTGTTAGATGAATATTTTGAAAAACATTCTTTTTTTGTATTGCCCTAAATGTACTAAACTTTTGGAAAATTTCTTCTTGATCGAATATATGTTGAAAGAATTGCACGAGAATGTGTGAAATATCAAATTTCTATGGATAAATGTTAAATTTTGTTTAGTAAACAGAGAAAATATTACATAAAATGAAATAAATAAAGAAATAAAATTTACAATTGCATTTGTTTTTTTTTTATATCTGTAATACATTTTAATTGAATAATAAATTTTAATCACATTGAAAAAAAAATTATTTAACATATATTTTAACAAAATAGCTTTCAAAATAATTTTTGTTGTATTTTTTAAAAAGAAGTTCGCAAATTAGGCATTGTGTTTTAAAGGATGAGAGAACACTTTGACCCAATTTGAAATAAATTATAAGAAAGTTTTATCATCAAAATTTTTACTAATTAAATTTTTGCTCAATCTAATGAGATAATATTGCTTTTTCATTTTCGATTTTTATCAAATTAATGAATTGAGAAATTTAGATTAAAAAACACAGGTATTCTTAGATACATAGTATCTCAGGTCAAAATTCCAGGATGTTCCGTCATCACCATTCTTTATATATATTTTTAGAATCATAGTCACAAATAAAGCCTCAAAAATGCGTATATTGGGTATGGTAAAATAACTTTTAAATAAATAAAAAAAATCTATAAAAATCTGCCGGAGTACCAGTCTGGTTGCCTTAGGAATTTTTAAAATGTTTCTAACAATCGAACATATATTTTAAATGCTTTATAATTTTAAAATTTGATAAGTCTGGCATTTACTAGTAATTTCTTATAATAATAATTTCTGATAATGGTAATATTTCTAAATATTTTTCATCTTTAATATTAGTTTCATATAATTTAATTTGGTAAAACAAGATTAATATTTATAAAAAACAATTTGTGAAAAAATAGAAAAGAAAAGGTGTTAAAATTTCAGTGTGAAAAACATCATTTTTGGTTTGTTTTATTGTTTTATTTATTTATTTATTTGGACAAAATAAATGCAAAATACAACCACATTTTACTTTTATTATAAAAAGTTTGAATAGTTCTCAATATTATGAACCTGCATAGAATGACTTAAAAGGTTACTTTTTTTCTTCCCTTTTATAAAATTATAATGTGTTTATTTAATAAAGCTGGATAATTTTTCCCGTTTAAATAACGCAACTTTTCCTCATTTTAAAACTTTACTTATCTTTTTCTTCAAAATTTTTTTACACATATTTTTTTTCTTCACAATTATAACATGTCAAAACAGTGTTTTCGAAAAATTCGATTCACGCTGATTCACTTACTATTCATGAAGCATCACTTTGATCCTCTGGGAAGGGCTTGATTAGCTATAGAAAACGATCGGGAAATAAAAAAAAATCGATTTTTGTTCATTTAGAACATCTTGTTCGAAGCTAATATCAAATGCACTCGGAAACATCCCCCTGGAGCTACGAAAAGGATCGTTTGCGAGGAGCATATGTTGGGGGAATTAGTAGAATAAAGTGAGCATCACCCATTCGATTTTCTCAGTCCTCCTCCCCCATACGAATATTGCCGTAAAAATAGTGCACCTATCCGCTGTGAAAACGGTGGTTTTACTCATTGACTTCTCGCCCTCATCCATCATAACACCCTCCCTACCCTATTACCTTTCTTTCGGCACCCCTCCATTTCATGAATGTGTTCGAAAATTCTCTGTTTTATTCCACAACGTTGAACAAAAATCATTCAATGTTATCTTTAATTCTCCGTTTTGTTTTTAAATCGTAGGGAGGAACAACATAAGCGTGATTGAACAAGTAAAATTGTTTATCTTGAGGATATACAGAGAAATGTTATTATTGTACTGTTTTACTTTCATATTTTATTTTATTTTGTCTGTTGATGCATGTACTGTTGTGTACAATTAACCCCAGTAACAGCAGGCTTGAAGCATATAAGCGTTTGTTGTAGGACTGTCATGGGTGCTTCGTAAGGACCATCGTCAATCTGTATTTTGTGAAATCCTTTAAAAAAAAAAATATCAGAACAAGGAAAAAAAAACAAACATTTAATGTCTTAAAGAGGAAGAAATGAGTTCAATATCAAAATATTTCGATACTGAAGCAAATAAACGTTTGTTTCAGGTCCGTCATTATCAAATAATATTTTGGTTTAAAGAAGAAGATGATGAATTTACCATTCATTGAAGAGGATGTCGATTGGTCTATTTTCAGTTGCCCATATTTTTTTAATTTTTTATTCCTGACTGATACGGGTAAGCAATTATATATTAAACATAATAAACTGCTCAAATTAAAAATCAAATATGAATAAAAAATGTATTTATTTTTCTAAAATTATGGAATCATATGAAGCTCCGAAGTAAAAAAAAGATTCATTTTTGTGTACATATAAATTAATAAATTTAGAAAATGGCCGGGAGGGTGCGGCTGTAGGGCTAAACCCCACTGGCCACCTCCGTCCACCAAGAAAACAGAAAGGCGAGTGTGGTGTGTATGTTAAAATAGTTTTAGCCAAGGAAAGTTAAGAAATCCACGCATTGCCCTTTAATTGATTAAATTTAATGCCAAGGCTCTTTTTCTAAGCCTTACTCATTCAAATGTGTTGGCGGGAAAGAAAGTGTGAGAAATAATAGAGAATTTTAACGAATCCAAAACGTTAGCAACCCTATAACGTTTTGTCAATTCTATTCTAATGTGTTGCGCAAATGTAGAGGGAATCTCTAAAAATAGATTTTATTCTGCTCTCAATTCAAGGTTTTGGTATAAAACGATTATTAATTATATTAATTATTTTTATTTATTGAAAAGGGATTAAATGAGAAAATAATTTTGTTTTTAAATGCTAGTAAATATGTTATGCATATTTCAGCATACAGGGTGTTCCGTAAAGACCACCGTCAATCTATATTTTGTAGAATCCTGGTCAAAATAAAATCAGAAAAAATACATATTCAATGTTTTAAAGAGGAAGAAATGAGTTCAATATCAAAATTTTTCGTATCACTAGTGAGGAACTAGGAGAAAAACATCAGAATCCGTTTTGTTGCCGGAATTTTTAACACTTGCCTTTCAACTCCTCACTGTTTCCTCCCGTAGCGATTTGTTTGTTTCCGAAAGCATTTTTTTCTCTCGTTTAATTACTATTGTGCCACTTAAAAAGGAACATTAAGAGTGGTTATTACGGAGCATTCAATATTCTGATAATTCTGTAAAATTCTAAGACAAAACTCTAACATAAGAATTATTTCTTAAGAGCATAATTTCTTAAATGAAAATTGCTCGCTGAGTGTTGAAAGAAACCCTCAAAATTCTCTTCATCAGTGATGGCATCGAGAGATTTATTCATCATTTCTGGGAAGAGTTTTTTTTGGGGAGGAATTCAGCACTAAGATTAGAGTCTTTAGCACTAAGATTAGAGTATTTCAAGAGATGAATACGAACGAGCTCTCTTAGCCTGCGTCTGTTACTATCATCTGACTCATTACACACTCATCTTCATGCGTTGAGTTTTTCTACACTTTTTCATTAACAAAATTTAAATCATCAAAATTATATTCATTATTTAAAATTTATGAAATGAAGAGAGTATGAGATTATATGATTATTGATGCTCTACGAGAGAAAGCGGGATTTATCGATGAAATAAAGGTTTGAATGGAAAATAATGCAATGGGAATTAAAAAAAAAACAAACAAAACAGAAACGTAAACAGTTAAATTAACACAAACACAAAAGGATCCGAGAGTTAGAAAAAAAAGTATAAATCAATCCCTCAAATCAGGAATTTTAATATTTTATTTCATTCAATTTAAATTTTATTACAGAATGTCATACTTAATTTTTTTTAAACTTTATTAGTTTAATTTTGTCACTTCAAATCATAATCATTTCAAACTTTTCACTGTTTTGATTTCTTATTAACTAGATTTTATAACCTTGTGGTCCTTACAATAAAAGGTATAGTTTTTTTCTCAAATTTATAGTAATATACACTCATGGACGAAAAAATTTGCGCACCAAGAAGGAGTCGTCAAAATGAAACGAAATTTTACATACGTAATGACTACTTTGATGTAAGTAAATGATTAGAAAATCAAAGAAAAACGATAATCTTTGTTTTTCTAATCATTTACTTATATTAAAGTAGTCATTACGTATGTAAAATTTCGTTTCATTTTGACGACTTCTTCTAGGTGCGCTAATTTTTTTGTCCATGAGTATCTAATTATGTAAGCTATCTAATCATGTAAGCTAGATATAAGAAACGAAACTACAATCAGGCAAAACCCTTTTTGCTCCTTTCATAAATAGTATCTATAATCGTGAGAAACGTATCAGTGGAACTAATCTTAGCAAACAAATAAAATCCAAATATTTGGATACTTCCCTTTTTTAGTCATCTCTTTTATACCAAAGAGTCACTAATTCGTGAGAAAACCATACACTAATAAATAAAGAGCCCAAAGAAAAAAAAGGAGAGAAGTTAAAAAAGGAAGAAGAGATAAATCGTGCAGGCGTAAAAATGAGTGGTCATTACAAAAACTGAAAGAGAATCTCTCGTTAATCTATTCATAAAAGGAGTCAAAGTCAATGCTTGAGACTGTAACGAAAGCTTTTCCATCTCCTACAATAGGGAACGGGGAGTCAGGGTAAAAAAAAAATCCAGTTTTATATTCATTCTAACGTCAACGGATAGGGTGTCACAAGAGACCCTCTGACACGTGATCAGACACGTGACTTGAGTCAGGAGTCGGGATAGAAACGTAAACGACTGTCCGGACACCCTTTGAAATGAGGAGGGTAAAAAAAAGTAGCGGGTGCCATGATACGGCAGATTAATTCGATGTATATCCAGGCGTAATCAAAAGGGGGGTGGTAAATCCCTTTACGAAAAGAAACATTCTTTTTCACCCCCTTGCTCCTTTGATGTGTGTTTAACGCAGGCGCTTCGTGAGAAAATGTTGGGCGGGTGTTTTCCGCTTTTGGTCACACACCGTACCGCAATGAGAGGGCATTTATGCACCCCCTGCATCTTTTACGGAAGCAGCAGACATGCGCACTTGCCCACCCTTTAAACGTAGTCTGATTGTTCATTTATTTCTATCACCTCCTCCCCCACCTAACATACCTTTTTTTTAAACAAACAATGGGGAAAAAAGTGCTATCACCGTATTGCTCCGATCCATACTTACAGCCTACATCGTTCTTTTGAATCTCAGTGCTGATTAGATTTCAGGAAACGTTATGGTCAGAATATATTTTTGTCAGACCATTTAGAAAGTATTCCGTAAATCAGGAACTGATATTTCGATAGCTAAAAAAGTTTTTAGAATTGCCTTTAATATATCTTCTCTCATAACAAGGCTTCACACCAGGTATGAAAATTTAGTGGTTCAATAGGACCACCTAGGTATTCAATTAGTGGCCCAAAACCTTAATATGGTAGAAAACTGGGGGAAAAATTTACGATGTTTAGATTTCAGGAAAAGTTATGGTCAGAATATATTTCTGTAAGACCATTTAGAAAGTATTACGTAAATCAGGAACTGATATTTCGATAGCTAAAAGGTTTTTAGAATTGCCTTTATATATCTTCACTCACAACAAATCTTCACACCAGGTATGAAAATTTAGTGGTTCAATAGGACCACCTAGGTATTCAATTAGTGGCCCAAAACCTTAATATGGTAGAAAACTGGGGAAACAATTTACGATGTTTAGATTTCAGGAAAATTTATGGTCAGAATATATTTCTGTAAGACCATAAAGTATTACGTAAATCAGGAACTGATATTTCGATAGCTAAAAAGGTTTTTAGAATTGCCTTTATATATCTTCACTCACAACAAATCTTCACACCAGGTATGAAAATTTAGTGGTTCAATAGGACCAACTAGATATTCAATTATTGGCCCAAAATCTTAATATGGTAGAAAAACTGGAGAAAAAATTTATGATGTTTAGATTTCAGGAAAAGTTATGGTCAGAATATATTTCTGTAAGACCATTTAGAAAGTATTCCGTAAATCAGGAGCTGATATTTCGATAACTAAAAAGGTTTTTAGAATTGCCTTTATATATCATCTCTCATAACAAGGTTTCACACCAGTAATGGAAATTGAGTGGTCCAATAGGACCACCTAGGCATTCAAATAGTGGTCCAAAACCTTAAAAGGGTAAACAAAATGGGGAAAAAATTTATGATGTTTAAATTTCAGGAAAAGTTATGGTCAGAATATATTTCTGTAAGAGCATTTAGAAAGCATTCCGTAAGTCAGGAATTGATATTTCAATAGCTAAAAAGGTATTTAGAATAATTGTATTTTCTCTCATAACTAGGCTTCACACCAGTAATGATAATTTAATAGTCCAATAGGACCACCTAGGTATTCATTTAGTGGTCCGAAACCTTAATATGGTAGACAAACTTGAGAGAAAAATCGAACTTTACAATTACAAAATTCATGTTATGCTACACATTAAAGCTTATTTATTGCCATCTATGACACTCAGAAACTATTTAGCTTCATTGCTCCATAATGATTAAAGATTAGTACTTATTAAAATCAAGTGAAAAAAAAAGTAAAATAGTATTAATAAATAGATTCAACATAGAGATTAAAATGCTGAGACCAGATAAATAACAAAATATTGTTCTAAAAATTAATAATCTAAGAAATAAAAACATATAAAATTTTAAATAAAGTTAATTCTGGAAGAGAAAAAAGAATATTTAATGGATGAACAATTATGTTATCAGTACATGAATGCAAAGCACAACACGACTGGTAAATTTGGAATTTTAACGTTTAATATTAAAATTTTTTGTACCAGACAACTTTTAGTTATTCCATTTGAATTGCATACCACGCGTAGAATAATAAAATTATCGCAGCAATTTTTTTTTAAATGCATAGAAATTCGATGCAAAAAATTATGTTTATTCTATACATATTGGAGTAATTATTTTATGTAATTATATTAAAAAATTATTACAAACATATTTCAAGGAGACAAATTTGTCACCCTTGTGCATGATTTTAGCGACATTTGTAAAACAGTTGGTAGCAATTGTCGCAATTCTGGTGGGAGCCTTACTCATAGCTAAATTTTTTTAAATCATAAACAGTGAAGAAGAAAGTGATTTCAATCATCTTTCTGCAATTCTATTTTGAGCCTATATTGAACTTGAAAGGTTTCAAGGAATCACTATTTCATCCACAAAAGTAGTTTCAATACAGCAAACATTGCTCAATATCATACATTAAATTGAGAAAATAATTTAAAATTAGATAGTTGTGCACCTAAAAAATGTAAAAACTATGTATTTCTTAAAGTCTCTTTTGTACAACCTTAGCAGTGTTTCAAACTAAAAATTTAATTAGGTTTAAAATAGATTCTTCAGAAATTACTTTTTTAATTTACTAATTTAGATCGATCAAATAACCCGAAATTTATAATTTTATAACTTACAACCGTCGATGAACAGAATGTTCAGTTCACGGCTACCATTGTTCAACTCTGTATCTTTGCAATTTTGAACCCAATCCAAAAGACAAGGAAACTCATAGTTCAAGTATTGGAAGAAGCTTGCAGGTGACTTTTTGATGGAACTAACCCGCATTTGCGTTACATGGAGAGGAAAACAACGAAAACCTCTCACGGTTATCCTGACGGCGAGGAAAGTCTAACCCATAATCCGTCTACCACTGAGGATATTTCATGTCAACACTTTGGTCGGTGCGAGCCGGGTGCGAACTTCGTATCTACCAGCCAACACAGGGATTCGAACCCTGTTCTCCTCCGAATGAGGAGAACAGGGAGAACAACAATTATTGCGAAGCAATCATCGGGGTTGGAGAGCGTCATTGAATGGGGGCTTAGCCCCCTTGTTGTAAATAACAATGCTTGCATAAAATAGAATAATAGTGGAGGTTTTTTAAATTAATGATTTGACAATCAAGTATGAAAACTAACTAAATGTTTAACTACAAGAATAATGATCAACGAGAACAGGAATAACACAAAATACAATATTTTATTTTAAGTCAAATGAGTATATCATGCTAAATACTCTCTACAATTAATGACCTTGCACTATTCTCCAAAATTTTTTTTTTTTTTTTTACTTTTGTTTTATCGTGCAAAAACTTCTGATTAAAGGAAGCGAAAATTTCCCATTTTAACTGTGACATAAAGTTTAAAGCTGCCAGGAAGTTTTTGTGTGTAAATGATGCATTTTGGAACTATCAATGCGTTATTTGAATACAACAAAACTGTTACTCATCTTCATTTATTTCCTTAAAAATGAGGTAATTTTACATAAACATTTTAAACTTGATTAAAATTCACGGTATGTATAAAACCGGTAAAAATTTAGTATGATGCTTTATTTAATTCATGAAAAGTTTAGAGCTTAAAACCTCTCTGACCCATGTTAGAATTGTTATCCCTGACTCTAAACAAT
Source organism: Parasteatoda tepidariorum (assembly GCF_982258835.1). Taxonomy (NCBI): domain Eukaryota; kingdom Metazoa; phylum Arthropoda; class Arachnida; order Araneae; family Theridiidae; genus Parasteatoda; species Parasteatoda tepidariorum. The sequence goes on along the minus strand of NC_141756.1, from coordinate 15,617,977 downwards.
CGCAATAAAATACTTTTTTATAATTTTTTTTCAAAAACAAAAACATATGAGATTTGTCATCAAAATTTAGATATAAAAAAAATTAACTTTACTTTTATTGATAAAATAAACTTTTATTAGATCAGTCTTCTAAGATGACTCGATACTGATATTTTAGCCAGTTTTTCCAGTTTTGTTTTAACTACGCTATTATAATGTCCGACTAATAAAATGTAATTATTGGTGAAAATAAAAACATTATAAACATAATGGCTACATTTTAATTAAAATTACTGACTATTTAGTTGCAGTAAGAGATATTTGTCTTTATAACAATGCCACCACTCCTTATTAAAAAACTTACATAACTATATCGTTGATGTTAATAAACATCTCTCTCAAAACGTGAAAATATTTCAATACAAATTGTTTCATCTGATGGGTACTAAATTATTATTAAAAAAAACAGCTACCAATTATAATTTTACTCTATGGAAGTGCCATTACAGTTTTTATTTAATCAAGATGGCCGCCATCATTTATGAGAAATCGTGTTGACAGCTCGGGACCCTTGTATTCACAGATCGTAAATTTAAAATATAATAGGATTACGAAAACTTGATTTTATCTCTTGAAATGTTACAAAGTATCAAAAGTGGTTTCTCCTTTTCTTTTCATTCTTATAATTTATTATTCTCGCATTTCGCAAACTTCCATCATTAGTCCAATAATTTATGTCTGTCTTATGATCCTTAATTTAAAAGCATTACAATTTTATCTAAAATTTTCTAAAAAAGATAAATTAAATAAAGTTTGAATTTCTTTTGAAATGCTATAAAAGAAAATTAATCTATAACAATAACGTTATTTTAAGTAGCATATCTTTCTCGAACTATGAAAGCATCAATTCGACCAATTTTTTTCTTCTCGTGGAAGATATTTTTAATAGAGATCTAAAAAAAAATAAATAATAATAATTAAGATTTTTGAATATGAATTGTATGTCAAAAAAAGTTTAGAATACAATTTTCCGGGATAGTGATATAAATCCTTATTGTTTATAGCTAAGTTGAAGTTCGTTAGACAGTGATCATTTCTCCAACATAACAATAATGAAGTAAATACATTATTATTACGTTAGAGACATAATAATAATGAAGTAAATACATTAAGAATATCCAATGGCAATAAAAGAATATTGGAAACTTAACATAAACCATCTGCATAGAGACATGATAGCCTTAAAAAGCCAAACAAACAGATCAAAATTAAATTAAATTATAACAAGGGAAAAAACGATTTCTTTAATTACTGTGGGTTTACTACTTTTGTTTTCTCGAGTTCGGATATAAAAATCTGAAAAGACCGAACATGTTTCCTTTTTTAAATTGTCCTCAGCAGCGAGAATATCGGATGAGAATCTGACAAAATAACCCGCATTATTGAAAAATAATTAATACAAAAACTAACTGAACACGAAGAAGTAATTAAAACGAAAAAAAAACTGATAAACGATCTGAACACTTAAAAATAGCTAATATATAAGCAGAAAACTGAACACGAAAATATAATTGAAGCAAAATTTAACTAAACACTTAAAAATAATATTTCCTAATATTTCATGCAATAATATTTCAGTTGCAAAATATCCAAATATATTATTATTTTAAGCATGCTTTATTTCAATTTGTGATGAACATTGATTTAAATCTCTATTTTTAACTTTAAAGCAAGCATTTGATTTTTTATACCAGGCTTGTGCCAGTCCAAATGAATTTCTTATGATACCTTTGTTATTTTTTTATATGGTTTCATGTATTTTTTTTTTTTTTTTTTAAATTTCTATTTTAAATTTATTGTATTACCTTTCTTTATCACCTGGACAGGATTTTCTACTTGGCGACGAATATATATTTTTTGTATTTATGTGTTTGTTTTTGTTCCCAATAAAGTTTTTTTGTTTTGTTTTTTGTTTCCTTAAAAAAAAAAAAAGAACGAAATTGAACGCATAAATATTATACGATAAACTTATACGAAGATTTGCTGAATGCATAAAAATATCTGACGCATGAAAATGAATGAATACATTAAAATAAATGATGAACGAAAGAGACTGAAATAAGCGTCATCTTGGAGAGAGCTGTATTGTAGAACTGTAAGAGCATACAGTCTATTACTAAACTCCATCTTCTAGCTAAGACGAAAAAAAAAGAAAGAAAAAAAACTCGATAAGAGCGATAAATTAAATGATAAATAAAGGTAAGCGTTATGATTAAAATAAATAACAAGTTAAGAATGATTTTTATTGAAACACTTTTTCTTTCACAAATAAATTATATTTAAAGTTGTTTAAAATATTACAATAGTAGCTTTGTTTAACACTATTTATCAATTATAAATTTACATCAAATGAATTATTATTAGTTAATTGAAAAAAAAAAAAAAAAGAAAGAAGAAAATGCAAACGAGGCAATAGGTGTCGTGGGAAAAAACACCCCCCTCTGTATATACAGCGTTGCGCGAAATCGGATTAGCGCACTTCAATGATTCCCCATCGCTCCTGTTTTGGTTGCATCTTTTCAATTCTGCACCGGAACGAAAGAGTGGCAATATTTCGTGACAATAAAGGGTCACAGAAATCTTTTATTTTATATTCATATTCTTCGTTCACAGATTTTCGTTTACGTGGACTCCATTGTGTTTCATATTGAATCTATTGTCGCTATCTTTTCATTATTATTATTGTTATTAATTTTTTACGCATGATATGTATACAAAATCATTTAGAGAAGTCGTCTTTAATAAAAGACAACGTTTCAAAACAATATCGATCGAATATTATTATTTTATTAGCAAAAATTTATATTAATTTCATTAAATTTTTTTGAACGGGGGCTTAATTTATTTCTTCTTATCATGTTGTAGTTGTTCGATTTTTTTTTCTATACGGGAAGTGATCTTTGTTACTAATACATGTGATATTAATCATGTGGGATTAATTTAATGGAGAAAGTTAATAAAGTATACAATGTTTTCAATTTACATTTTACCATATAAAATTTAAAATTCCTTACTATCGCTACTGAATTAAATAATTTTATAACCGTCGTAGAACAGCTGACCCAAATTTGGGTTTACGACTACTAATGTTCAACTCCGTAGCCTTGTAATTTTGAGCACAACCCAAATGACTAGGGAACTCTTGGATCAAGTATTGCGAAAGATGGACTTTTTTAATGGAACTAACCAGCATTTATGTTACATGGAGAGGAAAACTATGAAAATCTCCCACGGTTAGCCTGACGGCAAAGACACTCTAATTCATGATCCGTCTACCACTGAGATATTTTTACGTCATCACTGTGGTCGGTGAGAGCCGAGAGGGGATTCGTATCGACCAGCCATCCCTGGGATTCGAACCTGGTTCACCTCATTGGAAGGCGAACGCTCTATCTCCTGAGTTACGACGGCTCAATAGGTAGATGTTGTAATGAAAATAAAAAAAAGTTTTGTAATCGAAAAGCTTAATTAATGGAGACAAAAGGTTGTTCGCCATCTAGAGAAACCATAAAAAGCACCTTATTATTATTAACTCCAATGATGCTTAATTAATTTTAGAAATGGGTACTACTGATATTATGTTAATGGGTGTTCTTAATAAGAACTAAATATACTATTATTGATGCCAACTTATTGTATGGTAATTTATGAGAATTACAGAACTAACAGAACTATTATAGTACTAAATATATATTATGTTAATTTCTGAATATTGTTGTTGAGCACGAGCAATAGCATTGTGCAAAAGACGCTGAATATAATTAATCTTTATTTTGAAGGATGAACCTCAAAAACCATGTCACCGAGGAAAAAAAAGCAAATAATAATAAAAACAATTGAAATTGTTTTAGCTTAATAAATTTTGTCGGGATATGTCTTCCAGTTTAATACATGATTTCGCAGTATTGATTCATACTGAACGGAAGTACAAGCATTCAGCTAGTTATGTCTAATAAAATAGGGTTGATTCTGACAACTGACTTCATTATTTTGAGAGTCAGAATTCAAAATCAGTCGTGAAAAAGGGATGTTTGATTATTTTACGTCTGATTTTGCATCATAAAGTAACTTTTCCTCTTATTAATTTAAGATTTGCCTTATGAACCGTTCAAACTGCATTTTTGTGAGGGAAAATAAAATCATTCCATCGAAAAGGTTTCTGCTGGATTTTAAGTGGATTAATATGAAGTTCTGTTCAATAACGCCACTTAATCAGGAAGGAATGTTAAGAAATTTAGGAGCAAGTTGAATCAAAATATTAATTTGCTGCAACTGTACAGCCTACTGGGGTTGAACCTCGTAAGTCTGTAAATAATTTTTTTAATTGAAGAATATTGTTGAAAATGCGATATGTAAGAGTTGATATTTATTATTATTGTAATTCCAACAGAATAAATGTACTACATATTTTTTTTTCTCAACAGTGCAAGTCAAACGAAAATAAACTGAAAATAAACTGCACAATACTAATAACGAACATAAGCACTCAGCATTGCTTTAAAATGTTAAGTTTCATCCATAGTTAAACATTAGCGATGGCGTAAAGTATATCTGATAGACGTGAAAGTGACAACAAGGCATCCACAGATTGGTTTAGTTATCACAAGTCTTATTCTGTCTCTTTCGATGATACAAGACATGTTTATTTTATTTTAGAGACTGAATTCTATCAGTTGGGAAATGGATAACACTACAACGTTTTTCTCAACTAGCACAACAATGAATTCGCACTGCGTAATTGGAGTGACAAAGCATTCTTTTCCTCAAAAGGTCAAAGGAAAGGAGGATACTTTTTTTGTATTAAGCGCATTATGCAACTCAATGGTATTGGCATTCAGGTGTGAATGATAGTTTTTTATTCCAATAGTCCGGGTTCACCAATTGAGAAATGCAGGACTTTATAAATTATTCGTGTGATAAAAGAATGGGTGGAATATTACGGTGTCAACTCTGGGAATCGCATTTCTGTTCTACCGGTCACGAGGTTGACAGAGTAGCTCCCTCTGCCGAAGTTGCAGGAAACTAAATGGCTTCGTAAGGACTTCATCACACACTTACTACTATAAGATTTTTAGGCATTTGCTGTTGTATTAGATATCCAATGATGGAAAATAAAAATGTGAATTACTAATCCTTATCACGTGGCTTAGCTTTCAGCCTTCGAAGAACGCGTGCTCGAATCTCATTTGCTTTGAGTCTAGTTGCGCGGATGAAACTCTGGTTGCTTAACCGTATGGGGTGAAAATAGTCAATAAACAATTTTTCTCACAGTTAACAAATTAAAAACCATCTTTTTTTATGATTATTCAACTGATTTTGTAAAATAACAATTAAATAAATAAAATAAATATAGTTATTTAACCGTTTTTTCTAAAAAATTTCTAACAATGAAGATTTGGTGCTATTCTTATTGAAAATAAATACGTAAGATGGTGACCTCCTCAGATTGAACATGTACATGTCACTGCCAAATTCTATTTTGTAATTTATTTACCAAACAATACAAAAAACTATTTCAGTCTAGAAACACATTCTTTCTTTCTTTTTTTTTTTTTTAACAATTGAGAAAATCAGCATTAATTTCAATTCTGACACTAACTAAACTGTCCATTAGACTGTATATAGGTTAGCAATTCTAAAGTCTTATGAAGAAGAAAAAAAAGTTTTTAGCTTTGGAACCATTGGCAGGATTTATTTATTCAGATAAGACTTGACACTTATATATATATATAAGATACTTCATCGATAACGCAAGAGAAAGAGATTGACAGTGAAAATTCTGAAGGAACAATCTAAGTCGATGGTGAATACGTTTCATAATCGTCGTAGAAAGCCGAACCAATTTTGAGATTGCGATTACCAATGGTCGGGATAGCCTAGTTGATAGGGCGTTGCACCCATGTCCAAGTGGTCGGGAGTTTGATCCCCGCCAGCCGAAGACTCCCCGTGTTGCAAATGGTGATTGATTAAATCGTCTTTTATTAAGTGATTAAATATGTCGGGTCACGAAGTCCTACGTGTTGCCATAACAAGTCATGCCTCTGGGGGTGCTGAATTGGAGATGGATCGTTCTTTGGTTCAGGTCAAAATTACGATATGATGGATGAATGAATGGATGTATGAATGGGTCAGCCCTATAAACGGGCTGTGACGTGTGCATTGTTGAAGTCTGATTCTTGGCCATAGGTAGTGCAACTGAAAAACAAGAAACGCACCCTCTGCCTTAAATTTGTTTGGCTTCACCAGGCAGTCTTGCTGGTATTTAGCTGGTATTTAGCAACAACAACAACAGAATATCTTCAACTACTTTTCATTTATTTTTGAACTAAGGATTTCTAAAAATTTTAATAATTTGTTTCATATACTCTCGCCCTGTATTTGCAGAATAGTAACTGCAAATGAAATGGAATTTGATATTCCTAGCAAGGAAGGAAAATGGAATTTTAAAAATTTAATATGAATAAGCTACCGTGATGTCACGCTGTTTTGCAGTGGTGTTAATCGCATTTAATACAGACTCTCAAAGCTCCATTAAAAGGAGTGAAGTGATGTGTGATTAACCTTATGTTTAAAGAGAAATGCGTTAGAGGCGTTGACGACAAGGGTGTCAACGTGCCACCCATGAATGTGACCACCAGCCGATCCATCATAACTGTTGATTGCCACAGCGTGGGGGCACCCATGGGAGTTCCCTTGGCTCATTTAGGGGGTGCTCCACGATCCATTACGTCCAGCGTTTTCATACGAGGGTGGAACTGGATGGGAAACTTCTAGAGCGGAAGATTTTTCCGATTCGATGGTCAATTCTTTTGTTGGATGATGAAGAAGACATTGAAGAGTGCTATATGCATTTTGTTTGGAATGTTAGGGGATGGTCACGTGAGCCTTAGTCGAATTAATATGTTCATCTCGCGTAAGAATCTCTTTGTAAGGGGCAACGGCTCGTATATTCTCCAGTATTTGATCATAGATTTTGCTTTTTACTGGCTTCTCATTCGTTACTATAAAGTTCATATTCAAGACATTTTAAACGCTATTCATGAAATGAAGCTTGGCTGATTTATTCTTCTGCTCATAATAATTTTACTTCACTTTATAAATAAAACAAATGGAATAAAGTAAAATAAAATAAAAAAATAAAAAATTATAAAAAAGAAATAATAAAGGTTCAACGCCGAACCATACTACATACTGTGAAACTTTTCAATTTGACAACCCTTGTTGATTATCTGTCTAAATTGACCACTATTTTTTAATTTTTTTTACTTTACAACCATCGTTGAACAGCTGACCCAGATTAGGGTTTACGACTACCAATGTTCAACTCCGCAGCCTTGTAATTTTGAACCCATTCTAGAAGACAGAGGAACTCCTAGATCAAGTACTGTGAGAAATTTGCCTACGTGGAGGACTCTTTGATGGAACTAACCAACATTTGCGTTACATAGAGAGGAAAACTCCGAAAACCTCTCACGTTAAGTCTAACCACAAGGGGATTCTAACCCCTGATCCATCTACCATTGAGGATATTTCACGTCAGAATCGACTTCTATTTCCAAGAATAGAATTACCAAGTTCCGTAGTTTCAGAAAATATTTTTTCTAGTGGTAGCAAAGAGAGTGCATTAATATTTTAATAAATAAGATTTAAGGAACTATCTATCGGAATATTTTATTCTATATAGTAACGGTTAGATAAGGAAACAGCCATGCTTTTAATTCCTTATCAAGGTCTTATGAGAATTCTATTTGATTTTAAAATTTCGGCATTAGTTTGCTATCATAGATAAATGTATTTCACACAAAACTCAGATGTTGAAGGGTTATGTGACAGTGGGTCGCGAGCAATAGCATCATGCCAAGTGATACTGAATACCGTAAATCTTTATTCTGATGGGATAAACTACAAAAACAGTGTTTTGCTTAATTTAATAAAGTAAAGCCATAGGGAAGGGCAATTAATAATAAATAAATAATTAAAACTGTATTAGACTCATTAATTATGCTGGTATATGTTTTTCAGTTTTGTGCACGATTTCTTAGTATTGTTCAATGCCGATTTATTGTTTATTTTCTTCTTGTATGGAAACCTTGAATGAAAAATAGGTACCGTAAACCGGGGCGAGTCTACCCATCCAGGGGCGAGTCTACCCATTTTAGTTTTATTTAATTTTCACTATTTTAAATTGCAAATAAAAAAAATTTTACCGACGGAGGACTTAGTTCAGACTCTAAGGAAGATGGCGCTGTAGTAGTTTGATCTATTTTTATTTATTTGGTGTCTTTTTAACAGACCTGTTCAAACGTCTTTTGAGAGATTTGTATTGAAAATCAGCAAACTTTTAGTTGGTGCTCCGTAAGTATATTATTATTATTACTATTTTCACTTTGGTTAAGTGATAAACTTATCTTAGACTAAGATTACATTAATTTTATATGAAAAAAACCAAAAAGAACGTAAGTTTTGCTGTTGTAAACAAAAAGTCAGAATTTGCGGGGCGAGTCTACCCATTCGTATTTAGTTTTAATAAAGCATAATAATATAATTTAGAACTTTGTTTATATTAAAATTAAGTCATTTTAAATGAATTTGAGTGTATTATTTTAATTCTGCATTGATAAATTTATCATTAATAAGAAAATTTATAGGTTAAATATAAATGTAAATATAAAATATGTTTATTTTACCTATTTTTTCAATTTTTATATTACAAAAGTAACTTTTTTTATTTAATGCAAGTTAAATAAATTATTATTTATAAATTATTATTACCTCCCAAAAGAATGGGAAAAAAACTTTTCATGATTCCCAATGTTTGAATTTCGATTTTGTTAATAATCTTTAATTATTATTATTTATTAATTATTTAATTGCAAATTTATATTAATTTTAATTTATTTTTATCAACAATAATCAGAAAATTTTTTTATTTTATAATGTTAATGATTATAAAAACAAAACTGTGATCAAAATGTGATAATCGATCAAATACTCAATTTGTGTTATTTTATGAATAAAAAAATGGAATATACAATAAAGTTATAAATTTTACTTCATAAATATCCTATATAGTAACTAAAATAACAATTTAATAGTAAAATTTGATTATTTACAATGTTAACATTCATTTTAGTAGAATGGGTAGACTCGCCCCATACGAGAGATTTGTCAGCAGTTCTATAAAAATATACAGTAACAGCGTAACTGTTAATATTTTCTAAAATCGATTTCACAACTTTAAAGAGGGATAAATAGCGATTCCGAAACACGTATTAAAAGCCTTTTTTCTTTAATATTTACAAAAGTTTGACCACTTGAAAGTTGACAAACTGAAAAAATGGGTAGACTCGCCCCGGTTTACGGTATTCAGCTAGTCCTATATATAAGAGAGAGCAAAATCTTTCTTAAACTGACCACCTGTCTATCTTGTATTCTTATCCTTCATAAATTGACGAAAAAAAACTTCATGAAATGTTCCATGGTATTATGTTTTTAACGGAATTTGATTAAATTGACAAAATAGTGTTAAGGGCCAATTTAAACGTATTTTGTAAGTTCACCCTAGGAGAAAACTATTAATGTATAGATTAACGAATATTACGCATGTTTTAAACAAAGATCCTTAAGAATAACATAATATAAAGAAACAATAAGTCATAAGTAAGTCATAGTCATAGTAATAAGTCACCTTTCTAAGATGACCACCAAAGTAATGCACCACAACTATCGTTAACTTGAGTCATAAAACGGGGTAAATTTCTAGCAGTTTTAATAAGGTGCTAAACTGTATCATGATTCCGTTTAAACTGAACTATGGTTTCAAGATTAAGAAAAACGGTTACGTGTTTCAAATTAGCACCCTATTCAGATAGCAACGAATTTGAATGACATTATAGTTTAACATGTCCCAACATTTTTATAAGGTTCATGATAAATTTAAAAAATACCGCTCTTTTATCTTGTATAACTTTAAAAATAATTGTTATTGTGATATATTAGAGAAAGTTAATCCTTTTCTGGCTTAAATCGGATCAATTAATGAGAAAGCTTAACAATTATATTTTTAACCAATAAATTGAAAACACTTCCATTATTTTCTAGTTTTAATATTTATTAATATCAAACTGTTTTGGCATTCCAATCAGAGGTATAGGGTCTGTTTTTAAACTAAAGGAGATTTCCCAAGTATATCTATGAGAATTCCTTCGAAGTGACAGCAAAGTTTTCGTGCATCAATCAACTATTATCCTATTTAAATATTTTGAATTGGAACCAAACCTAGAACCTTTAATTCTTGATTGAAACTGTGAGTTGGGCATAAGTCTACGTAGACGCTTTTTGAAAGGGGAGTGGAAACAAATATATATTTCAACCTTTATAATTTTTTATGAATGGAAACATATGTTTCTTTTTTAAATTTATAAATTTTGAGCTATATATTTGCCTCAATTCATTCAAATTTATAAATTCAAAAAAAATTTATTTTTTAAATTTATAAATTTTAAGTTATATATTTGTTTCAATTCATTCATATTTATAAATTAAAAAAAACATATATTTCCGAATTTATAAATTTGAATGAATTGAAAAAAATATATAACTCAAAATTTATAAATTTGTATGAACGAAAACAAACAAATATTTTGAATTTTTTTTATTTGTGTGAGTGCAAACAATTACATATTTTAAAATTTATAAATTCTTGTGAATGGAAATTGTATATTTTAAAAGATATAAATCTATGTATTTTTATAAACCCGAACCTTCTTTTATCACCAGAATTTGCTTTAGATGAAGCGTTTCGCTTTACATCTTGCTTGATTGACTTAAATTATATTTTTGTGCAGTTTTGAAGGAAGCTTTTTGTTTGATCCTCGATCGCTATCTTAAGCGATTCTAATAAATCAGTTTGAATATTGAAAAAAAATATTTTCAAAGACAAAAAAAAACAATCAAACGTAAATGCTAAGTATTTTCTAATTTAAAAAAAATATTTTTTCAGAATTTTTTTCGATTCAAATGTTTTAGTACTTTTTAAGGAATAAAACCAAACTTCAGGATAGCATTGGTATTGTACTACCAAAATCTACAAATAAAATTATAAATATGTGTATCTCCTATCAAAACAAGTTTGATTTGTAACTTAACAGTTAAAAAAGGGTTTTGGTGATGAAAACAAAACCTTCATAAGTTGTCTTAATTTAAATAATACGATTTCATTTGAGAAGTTTTAATAGTAAGTTTTTTTCAAATTCCTCCAAAAAAAAAAAAAAAAGATAAATGAATAAAATAAATAACTTTAAGTAGAAGACTTTAAGTACGACGACGCATAAAACGACGAAAAAACGACGCATATTCTGTTTAAATCGATATACATTTAAACCAAAATTAATAGACAAACACATTTTTTGAGTCACCTCATCATCTTGATAAGATAAACTCATTACACATCGCCCCCGTCTCCGCATCATCCCCCTCTCCCAGTTCATTCACACACAATCGAAATAAAATCTGGATCAATAGAGATAGGCTAACAATAAAAATCTTAGTCTCCCCCCCCTCCCCCTGGCTATTATATATTTCATTCCCCACTTCCAAAATGATGCGAAATTCTGGTAGAAGGCGAACTATTGGTGTATGATTTCACAAAGAGCTATCTTCATCTCAAACCGAAACAAACTTCAACCCCCAAACGTCATCTATACCCCCTAGCTTATTATTACCCCTCATGCACAGGAAATCAGGGATGAGTTCTGAGGAGGTAGCTAACATTCGATTGTGAGATGCGTGCAATCCCCCCAAGTCGCCTGTAGGACAGAGATAAGGCGTTAGTCAGTTTTCCCGGGTATCCTCCCCCGCTTCCTCGGGATCCCCATCCTCTCCCTCGTCATTTCACCATCCCTGTCATCTTCGGGATGTTACTCTTCTTGGATATATATATATGCAATAGTTATGTAACGCGTTTAATGTTGACAAAAGAAGTGCTCTTTAATACAGACAGCTCATTAGTTGTTTGTAAACATATATGTATTTTTGATTGTCGGCTTTTTATTTTGGACGTCATGTACATCATAAATCATTCTGTAATTTTTTGCTTCGGTTTATTCTAAACGTTTCTTAAATTTTTAGGTAAAATAATGTTGGCATGAAGAAATGGAATTTTTGAATAAAGTTTATTGCAAAATTTTATAATTGGAAAAGGAAACATATGTGCCATGCCACCAACACGTCATAGTGACGTAATGTACAAGTATAGAGGTAGTTTTTTTTTACCGCAAGAAGTGTGTGATTAGCCTTGGAGAAGGTAAGACGTTCATTTTTGTAGGAGACTGGGACTCAGAGGAATTATTGGTTTTTGGACAGCGCAGTATCACAATATGTTTTTATTTTTTAAATGTATAAATTTGAATGAATTTAAATAAATATATAACTTAAAATTTATAAATTTGAATGAATTTAAATAAATATATAATTTGAAATTTATAAATTTGAATGAATTGAAATAAATATATAATTTAAAATTTATGAATTTGAATGAATTTAAATAAATATATAATCTAAAATTTATAAATTTGAATGAATTTAAATAAATATATAATCTGAAATTTATTAATTTATATAAACGAAAATAAACAAATATTTTAAAATATTTTTTATTTGTGTGAATGCAAACAGATACAATTGAAATTTATACATTTTTGTGATTGGAAATTATACATTTTAAAAGATATAAATTGTTATATTTTCATCAAACATAAGCCTTCTTTTTATCACCAGAATTTGATTTATATGAAGCGTTTAGCTTTTCATCCTGCTTGATTGACTTAAATTATATTTTTGAGCAGTTTTGAAGGAAGTCTCTTGTTTGATTTTCGGATTTATATTTCTTAAGAGATTCTAATAAATTCGTTTTGATACCATTTTTAAAAAAAAAAAAAATATTTATTGATTCAGTGAATTAAAATTATTTATTTGATCTCAATGTTTTAAAAACATTTTTTCATAATTACACAACATAACTTAAAGCTTCAACCACTGAACTTTATTTTCATGATTACAAAAGAATTGAAAAGTTCATGATAATACATTAATTAGTTCTATAAATGCAAGCAATAAGTTAAAAATCGACTATCACATTTTTTAATAAACTGCACTAGTAACTCGTGTTTTATCATTGGGCATGTGAACAATACGTTTCAAGTTCTTATGCACAAATTATAAGTTCTTAATGTGTTTTTGATAGTGTGAATAATTCGAAAAACTCTTCGTTATTTTAATTTTATATAGAAAAATAATGGGGTTATATTTGAATTTACGAATAAAATGCGTGTGGTTACAGAGATGTAAATTATACTTTTGATCGAGACTTTTAAACAAAATTTATTGCACAGGCACTTACTGCATTGCTATTTAAGTCTGTTTCACTCTCTTGCCGAAAATATGAGGCTGGGATAGCCTGGTTTTAAGGGCTTTGGACTCACGTTCATGAGAATGGGAGTTCGAATCCGGTCAAAGACTCCCCGTAGTGAATGGTGACTGGTGCACTTTAAGTCTGTCGGGTCGCAATGTCCATCATGTTCCCATCACAAATTATGCCTATGGGGGTACTGATTCGGAGATAGATCGTTCTCCGGTTCATGTGAATGGGTCCGCCCTATAAATGGGTGTGGCAGAAGTTGAATGCTTGGCCATAGATGGCGCCACTGGAAAACAAGAACAATCACATCCTTTGCCCTAATGGCCAACGACAACAACAACAACAGCCGAATATATGCAACTATAGCAATAATATTATTTTTTAGATATAGTTCAATAGAAATGGGTAATAAGATAAGAGAATTTACAGCACCATTTAGTGTAGTTCAGTTATCCGACTACATTCGACATCATTTTTTTTTAAAATATTAATGTAAAATTTTTAAGAACTAGTTAATTTGTTTTATTATGCTTAAAAACTTATAAAAGTAGCTAAAAAGATTATTATTATTTTATTTTTATTTCTTAAGTGGCCATTTTTATGTAGAAATAAGGCATTTTTTGCATATGCCATAAACACTGTAAAAAAAAAACTATCACCCAAAACAAAAAAATCTTTGAGGATTTTGTGTAGAAGGCTTTTATTATCTTTAAAGTAAGTGCATATACTACTGAGTTAGGGATCAATGTAGTTAAATAAACAAATTTTAAAAATTTTCGCACTTGTCTTTGCGAAAAAACAGGTATTAAAATGAAATTCTAATTTTTTTCTCTTAGTCTGTTGTTCAAAACATGTGTGACATAATCATAATCATAATACTCGTGAAAAATTGTAAGCAATTATTTTAAAAGCAACATGAAATATCGTGTTTAAGGTGGTGTAAAATGTAAAAAAAATCTGATTTTGAGATAAATGCACTTAAAACCCCTAGTCTATACAGTGTTATCAGCTTGAATAAAAACTGCCATAACTTTGTAAATAATTAGAGTACAAACAAAAGTAAAATATTTGTAGAAAGCTAAGATTACAGGTATTTTAAATTTATAATAAACTCAATTTCAAAAATTTTATCCAAAGTCATGTTTTTGCACTAGTCAGATACCTTAAAGGTAGTGTTGACGTTCCAGTCTCAAAAACAGTAAAAATCAGGAAAAAAGGAGTTATAAAGTTGTAAAGCATACTGAATTTAGTACGAAAGGATAGATTGTTACCATTATTAGCTCAAAATTAGCATTTGTTTTGTAATTTTTTATAAGGCATTGTAACAGAATTGTGTTAGAAAGAAAACTAAAAAACTAGGTATCACAAGATATTTTTATATAACGCAAATCAAATCTATCCTGAGGAAAATACGATCCTTGCTGCTTTAGTCCATTAAGTAAGTCTTTTAGTTCTACGTAGCCAATTCACTATACCTAGACATTTTTTTAATGAAAATTGCTGCAGCGCGGCGAAGATAAACTTTGAAGGAAAGATGAGGAAGCTGAGAACTTTGCTACTCTAGCCCATAAAGTAATAGTTACGGAATTCTTGAATAAATAAACGTGCTTTTTAATCGTTTATGTTCCCAATTTGCCTAAGATTTTTGTAAGGATTGAATGTACTAAGATATTTATGTTCCGAAGATTTTCGTACTAAAATTATGGTGTTCACCAATTTTGAAAATTCATTTTTCTCGTCTATCTAGAATTAAAAGATTGAAATTGTTTTTTTTAATGAATATTTCTGCAGCATTTCAAAATGTCGAGAACGGACATCATCGGGTGCAATTTTTCTCAAAAAAAAGCAAAATAAAAAATAGCCAATGAACGTGGTTAAATGAGATTATTAACTTTTATTTTAAATGGTAAATAAATAAAATTTAATTTTGGTATCAAAGATTATTTTTGAATGTCTTCAATACGCTTCTCTTATACTCACTACGGGGAAGATGATGTTTGGATTCTAAGAGCATTCACAGAATAACCCACATGAATCGCAACCAAAGGACTTCTGCACATGATTCATGGAAGAAAAAATATTACAGACTTGTGCATGATATCATATTTTTTAAAATTTTGTTGTTAGTTAAATAAAAGTAGGATTTTCCCCAAACAACCTTATAAAGACAAATAATAAGTAGCATTTCATTTCCAGATATGGGATGGAAAGTACTGTTCATCAGATTGTGATTTCTCAAGGCTTGCTCCATGCAATCACACGCACAACCAACTATGGTCAAATACCTCCCAGCAAAAACATAAGTTCTGGCCATCTTCGAAATTACTGACGGTACTGATTGAAAAGTGAAGGTGCAAATTACTGTCAGCTGGGTTGATTGCTGGGCCACCCTATGAACTTTTGCCAACATTGTAGGAAGTGTTGGGCCTGTACATTACAAACAGCCGCATCCCGTCAGTCTGAATCTACCCAATGGGCCACCAAGTTAAAGTTGTCTGCTGCCGCCAGTGAAGCGGTCGAGCGAGTAACCGTAACTGTGAATTTATTGTTTAGAAAAAGAAGCACGTTGGATTCTTATAATTTTCAAAAAAGGTAAGGTTTTATTTTTTTCTATTACATTGAAGTTATTATTTTAATCATTTTTGATTTACTATTGTTCAAATATGTTTACGACGTGCAGATTTCGGTTTACAAAGAACCGCGTTTGAAGTGCTGTTTTGGCGCTATGTTTTAGATTGGCAATCATCTTTATTCAATTAATACATCATAATTAACACCTTTCTAAGATAGAATAATAAAAAATATTAAATTTAATTCAATGAAAATGTACAGACAAATGTTTTATCAACACCAAGATCGCCGCCAAATTTTTAGCGACAATCGAGCAGTAACACGCCAAAAACAAATATAAATTCTGTTGTATGATGACTCTTTAAGTACAATTCATAATATGTTGTAGCATATGATATAAATCAGGTTTATCTAAGTATATTATGAAAATAGGTTTGTATAATAATCAAGAATTTTCATTAAAACTTATTTCTTTATGTTAAATAATATTTAGATTTTAGTTAACTAATTGCTGTTAGTAATATTAAAAATTGTTTCTGTTATATGTATTTCATTTTAATGAAATTTTTGAGCTAAATTCAAGTGTAAAAATAGGTAAAGGTTTAATAAATTATACTAAATAGTTTAAATTAAGATGAAAAATTTATTTGTACATGTTAATATAAATAATTGCGAAGAATCGTGCTGTGAATTCTTAAACAACCTAAAAAAATATAGATTATGGAAAGTTTTTTAGCACGCAGTTGCTCATACTTAATTGTATATTGGCTAACCCCACTTATACAAAAAAAAATATTACAAAATTCTTTTATATTTTGAAATCAATGTTAAGTTACTTCATAATTTTTGTTAAGAGTTAAGTGAATAATGTTTTTATTGTGAATTTCAAGTTAATATTCATATAAAATAATGCCCGATTTTTATAGGGATTATAAAAATATATAAAAGTTCAATACAATATGAAAACAAAATTCATACTCAATAAAAATAACAAACAACTCTTTTTCTATTAGTTTTAAAAATGTTAGAAAACCTGTTAGCGCTCTCCATGAATTTCTATAGGTTTTCTTATTTCTTGCTGTGTTTATTATTAATTTAATGAACTCGCACTCGTATTGGTAACATGCGATCAAAATTTCTACTTTTCGACTAGTTAGAGTACTAAAATCTACAGGAGCTCTGTACTTGTTGACAATTTAAATTACAATCATTTCCTGACCGCTATAGACAGAATATAATACCATTTTATTTACAAGTACAACTTCTTAAAAGGATGTTTGACCACTTTCGAAGTAGCCGAGGTGCTTCAAATTTAACTTGTATTCTATTGAGAAAACAAGTTATAACTGCTTCCAAATCACTGAAAGCTAAATTTATAATAATTTTTTGCAGAGAATCTTTCAGTGGAAATAAAAGTTTTTCAATTAACTCCTTGAAAGATTTTCAATGCTAACCTTATATTTTGTGATCCTACAGCCGAACTTAGAAAATTTTGTTGTTTTATTGTTGACAATTCTGTTAAGAAAATTTCCTGACCTACAAGTTATTTTTCTCATTCTAATTTCTGAAAAATATTATTCTAATTTTCATTCAAACGTTTTGAGTGCCCGTTGTGTAATGCTTTTTAAATTTTTGCTGAAAGTTAAGCGAAATCTTTTTTACTGTATACCTCAAGTTAATATTCACATGAAAGTAAGACCTTTTTTATTCTTTTACCTCTTTAAATGTTAGAAAACCTGTGCCAGTCCTCCATGAATTTCTGTAAGTTTTATTACTTAATGTATTTATTATTTATTGAATTATCTCGCTTTCATGTTTGTAACAATGGTAACTTGCAATTGAAATTTCTACTATTTTCCAACTGAGTGAAGTACTGCGTCTCTGTTCTCATCAACTTCACTTTCCAAGTAGCTGAAGTGCTCCAAATTCAACTCTTATTCCATTGACAACTTACATCTTATCACTTAAAGGAATTTTTTTTTTCTTAAACTAAATATCAAATCCTTATATTGAGCTTTGTATGGAAGTGCTAGACTAATATAATTATTAATAATAGTTTATTAGACACAATATGCTTTAATATTAGATTCCATTGAACACTAATTTAAACGTAAATTTACGAGTAGTTTGAAACACGGCTTAACGAAAAAATCTAGCCGCTTTTTTTTTATTGATAATTTTCTTATTTTATTTTCATAATCTGTTTTGGCTTGAGCAAAATAGTTGTTGTTTGCCTGTCAGTCTGACCACAGCAAAGTGAGGGTTTAAACGCACATATTTTAAATTATTGTACTAGGGGGCGAACCATATGGAAACGACAAAAATTTGATTATAATCAATTTGAGAGGTTTTTTTCAAAATAAATTAAATTTCAAAAATGACTTTTATGTGAAACTGTTCTATTTTACATAAATTAAATTGAGAAAAGCAACTATTACCAACCAATTCCCCTGATACAAATTTTTAAATTTATTAATAGTTAAAATGATTTATCAATTAACTTTTTTTTTTTTTCATCATCTACAGAATCTTTGATGTGCATAAATAATTTAATATTATTTTGAGAAGTAATATTTTAATTATTATTATTTGAATTATGATTTTAAAGAAGGATTAAGGACATTTTAATGTATTAAGCGAATTCATTTATAAAGTACAGTGAATTCTCACTTATGCACCAGTCTTTGGGACCAAGAGAAAAAGCGTATAAGATTTAAAAAACAGTAAGTTCATGCAAATAAGAAAAGCTTCAGATTCAGCAAAAGCTAAATTTACAATAATTTTTTGTGGAGAATCTTTAAGTGGAAATAAAAAAATAAATTTCAATTAACTCTTTGGAAGATTTTAAACGCTGACCTTATATTTTGTGATCCTAGAGGCGAACTTAGAAAATTTTGTTGTTTTATTGATGACGATTCTGTTAATAAAATTTCGTAGCCTGCAAGTTATTTTTCTCATTCAAATTTCTAAAAAATATTATTCTAATTTTTACTTAATCTTTCTGGGTGTCCGTTGTATAATGTTTTTTAAATTTCTGCTAAAAGTTTACTGAAAAAATTTTTTACTGTATATCTCAAGTTAATATTTACATAAAAATAAGACCCTTTTTTTTCCCTTTTAGCTCTTCAAATGTTGGTAAACCTGTGCCAGTCCACCATGAATTTCTGTAAGTTTTATTACTTTTATCATCTGCAGAATCTTTGATGTGCATAAATAATTTATTATTTTGAGAAGTATTATTTTAATTATTATTATTTGAATTATGATTTTAAAGAAGGATTAGGGACATTTTAATGTATTAAGCAAATTCATTTATAAAATACAGTGAATTCTCATTATGCTTCAGTCTTTGGGACCAAGAGAAAAAGTCCATAAGATTTTAAAAACAGTAAGTTCATACAAATAAGAAAAGCTAGATAGAAAAGTTTCAATAGCTGAATAAAACTACAAATAGTCGTGAATAGCGGCTAAACCTTCTAATTGTTTTTAATGATTTCGAGTAATGTTTTTGTCATCTCTGTTTTCGCGTAAACTGAGTAATAGTAATCGCTATAGCTTTACATTCCTTGACCAAAAACTAACGTTTTAATTGGTGGTGGGAAAGACACTGCTAGATAAATTTTGAAAGCATATGGGTGGTATATATGGTGGTTTCAATGTGGGTGGTGTGATAGATAAGACACCTTATTCAAATTCATATAAAAAAAAATGTCTTCCTAGAAACAATAAAGGTGAAAAAAATCCCATAGGGAAGAAAAATGAACTGTATTACTAGATCCAGTAACTTATTTCCTTTTATCTGTAACGAAGATTGTTTATTTGCTTTAAACTGAAAACTTTTTCTAAAAAATGGGATTATTTTTTTCTATTTAAACAAAAAATAAAATCAAAATTTTAGACTTTTAAAAAAAAATTGTGTGCTGAATTGAAATATTTATTTTCTGAATGATGCATAAAGAATTATAATTATTATTTTCCTATATAATGATCAAGGGCCTTTGAAAACCTTTGTATATATGCAAAAGGCACATAAAAGAGGTGGCGCAGAAGTGATTGGTCACTGTATGTAGTTTTATATTTTAATAATGGTTATTAATTTTCATTTTAATCGTTCACTTCCCTATTCAATGAAAAAAAGTGTTATATTTATAAATTTTATTGATGTATATAAAATATTTTTTTAAAAATTTTATTAAGTACAGTAAGATTTTGATTGTGAAAACACAATCATATTTAAAAACCTACCTTGTTAACATAGCTTAAAAACGTGTAGGTTAAAGAGAAAAAAAAAAAGTAACGACAAAGTACTGATCTTGAAACTAACCTGTACAATATTGAATGCCTTCTAAGACATTATTTGGTAGAAAAAATTTTTGCGATAAGAACAATTTTTTAGTCCAAGCAAATAAAATGCCCCGTAAAAGTTAAAAAATTCTTAATAAAATGTGTAAGTAAATTTAATTTATGGTAACTAAGAAATAATGTTAATAACACCTACATTTCACTTATTTATCTATTCTTCAATAGTACAAAATATTTTTATTTGGCAATAATATATACACCTACCTTTTTAAAAACAAAAAAGTTTTCTTGAAACAGAAGTTTAAAATGTAAACACATTAGGAATCTCTAAACTAACATTTAAGTGCGACAGAAGCAAAAAGATTATAGAAATCTTACGATTTTATGAGTTAAACGAGATAAAAAACATCAGAACCAGTTTAATTACATATTGAAATGTTGAAGTTTTTAAAGATTCTTTTTTAACTTTCCGCCCTATAAACGGGTTGTGGTTGTGTGACGTGGGCGACCCTGCTTCACCACAGGTGCCCACTGGGTAACGAGAAGAAAGTAGTAGTTCTGGCATTCCTGTGGCCAATGAGACAACCCCCCAGTGCCTGCAATTTAAAAAAAAAAGGGAAAAAAGTCTATAATAAGGAAACGCCCATTGTAACGCTCCTGTCCTTGGGCAATCAAACAGGTTTAAATGTTTTCAGTCTAATTTTTCTCTGAATTATTCATTAGATTTAAATAAGTTTTGTTTCTTTTTATTTGTGGCCCATAATGTGTGTATCCTATTACAGAGTTTATTTGCTAGAATTCGAAAAGTATATGTTGAAAGTGGTTAATGTGCAACTCCTGCTATTCTAATCTACAGAAAATGACAACTAATTTTTCTGTATCAAATAAAAATGCAGTGTACCTCCTCGAGAAGGGCCAACCGTCCTCACTGCCCTTTGACGACACTGTCTGATAATATTCCTTTTAAAAAATTTAATGTGTAAATGATGATTACACACTTTTAAAATTATTCGTGTTAATAAGTTTGATTCAGATACCATTACAAATATTTACTTTGTTAATTCTCAACTGGTTAAATTTTTAAAAGATTTTTTTAGTATCAATAAGTTTATTAAAAGATTTTTTAAAAAAATTTGAAATGAATATTTTTTTTAAAAATATGTACCTTTCAATATTTATTTTTAATTAATCGATTATTAGTTAATAGTTTAAATTATGGAAAAAGCCTTCAAGTTTAACAATATTTTTTTCTATTGCACAATGATTTTCTATTAGCATGTTTTTTTTCTTTGTAAGCTACAAATTTTTCTCATTTTGATAATGGGTGAGAACTACTTTTTGAAATATACATGTAAAATAGTAGGTATAGGATGGTAATTTTACAGTCGTTAAGAATCGAATTCAGCTGTTACATAATAGTACACATTTTGTTAACTATTTACGGTGTTAATTAAAAGCCCTTTAAAAACTCGGTGTACCCTTTTTTTTTTTAGGAAGCACCTTTCCCTTTTTTATTCCTAGGCATAGTAATGGAGTATTTAACAAATATTTTTTGTTAAAAGAAGGAACTAAATTAATAAAAAAATTTGAAGAAAAGAAATTTCATCAGAGATGTAAACAATGTTATTAATATTTATGTAAACTTTTCATTTTTTGTCTTACATCTATACCAGTTATATAAAGACATTACGGAAATCGTGACATTGGTCAAATCTGTCGTTATTCTTATCTAGTTCTTGTGTTTTTTATATGAGGAAAACATTAATTTCACAAAGCATCACCATTAAAGTAACTTAAGAATTTATTGATTTATAAAGTTATTACAGAATTGTAAAATTATCTGCCTTTTTAACTAGCAAATTTTGAGCAACCTTTTTTCATATGGTTTCAATTCTGGTTTCAATTCAATACATATTATTGTTTTGATGCCTATTTTAATATGAAAAATGTTGTAAATTTTGAAATTTTTTTTGTCAAGGGTATACAATTAAAAATTTAATCAAAAGTAAAGCGAAAAAGAAATACTATTGATACATTCGTGCATGTAAGTAATATATATTTAAAAGTAATTTTTCTTCTACAGCTTTCCTTGAAACAATAATTTACATTAGAATATCATAATTGTTTTAAATATTAAATGCAATAAAATTGAGCACCATAAAATTAATGAAGAAAAAACTGCATGTTTTTTAAAATTAAATATTTTCTGAGAAAAGGTTTGCACAAAATTAAACACCCTGAATAACTTTTCATTTAACAGTTAGATTTTCATGTACTAGTTGTCAATCTTAATGGGTTCGTGAGTCAATATTCAATAATTTCATTCAGAAAGGAATTTTATGTTCAAAATCTTCCTAAATTATAAGACAGGTGTATGTTTTGCATGGTGTTACTAATTTGAAGACTTATTTGATGAGTCAAAATTTATCAATGAAATGATAAAAGCAAAAACTTTTCAATAGAAATTTTAGTTTTAAAAGCTCATTTTCACAAAAATACTTATGTTTTTAAAATATACGATTTGCATAATTTTTATTTTATTATCCTCTCTTTCAGGAGAACTCTTCTGTGCTATTCCAAGTGATTCTATGTAGACAAAGATATGATTTCTCTGTTGTTTTTATTATTTTTAAAATTAAATTGAAATTTGTGTAATATTTGTATTGATTAAGGTTATGTCTTTGTATTTATATGTCTTTGTATAATAAAATGTTTGCAAGAGACAATGTTGATTATTCATTTAACTAATTTCAGGGTACATTCAATTCATTACATGACTGGTTACATTAGTACATTTTTGTCCAATACACCTATTTTTTGTTAAATTTGCTGCAAGACTAAATATAATCAGTAAAACATGAATTCATGATCAGTATCGCACTAAATGATCATCTCTGGACAGCCTCTTAATATTATCGGCTGTAGGTTGTATTTATTTTTGTATAGGGTACAATAGTATCACTAGATTCCTTAAGAACACAGCTTTAATTTTAAAACATATATATACTGACTACAAGCTATTATAGACATATATATTGACTTCAAGTTAAAACTTGAAAAATTACTTGTGAGATACAGAATTTTCATAATTCTGGACAGCAGTTTTATTACTCTGCTTTTAAGTAGAATATCACTGTAAAGAAAAGATTATTACATATGTTTACCTAGTTTAAAAATGTATTGATAAGTGGAAGCATAGATTGTGCACAGCAAATCTTTAGGACTAAGGGGTTGAACTGTGTAAAAAATATTCTTTGCATAAAACAATTTAAATGAAAAAATTAACCTAGAAATATTTTCTTAGTTCATATATTAATAATTTATTCAGAAATGTATTAGATAGCTAGATATTTATTTAGCTAATTGAATTAAATAAAAATTAGGTTTGTGGGTTTTAATTACTCCTGTAACTAGGTCAATGACCTCTCGTAAACCTCTATAAACTAAAGGGATGCTGCTGGGTGTATATAAATTGCTGGCCCTCAATTATTGATTCATTGATTACCCTCTACTGGAAAATGTCGGGCAATCACTCACCCAGCGCGTTTTAGACAGTAACTGCTGGGTTAGGTACTACCGGCCATCGATAGGCCGGTATTGTTGGCTCGACAGAAGGCCAGCCATTCACTTTAGTACAGTTGAAAGTGACTTTTGCCGGCACAGACCCGTCGCTTTAGCTGGTGGCAAACAGCAGTTTTGTGGAGCTGGACCTACAGATTTGTTTTTGCTGGGCTAGCTTCGTTTCTCAGGATATTATCTCTTAACAGCAGTGGTAGGTATGACATTTAAATTTGACTTCACCTGAGACAGCACCTGAGCTGGCAAGCCCACTTTCCAAACTTCCGCACCGCAACCAGCGAATGGATTTCTAACCACGACAGATTTAACAGGAACCATGCTGGGTAGACTAGCCAGCTGTTTAATCCATAACCAGGATCAAACTCACAACCCTCGGTCCTCCACTCCACCAGTGAGTGAAATGAGCAACTTCCAGAAAATCAAAGTATTCTGGGAAGCGTGCACCAGCTATCTATGCAAGCTACAAAAAATGAATAATGAAAACATTTTTATATCTATGTCCTACCGTGCAATAGTTCAATAATCAAGTAATGTTTAATTTCGGAGGGGATTTTGTCCCCCCTAACCCTCCTCCAAACTACACCACTGATAAGGTGTGTAAAACTTGTGACAGAGGGTTTCGATAAAATATGTGTACTTGAAGCTAGAGACGTATATATCCGAGCACGACTAAGATATAGATCAGTTAAACCTTATTTTCCCCAAAACTCAAACTTTAGATGTGTAATAGATACAAAAAAAAGGAACATTAACACTATAGTAAACCAAAAAATCTTCATTAAAAATCTTTGCATATGGTAGTTAATATAATACCCTCCTCCCCCCAAAAAAGGATAGTTCATTTATTAGAGTGTAGGTGAAATTCAATATATAACCATCTTAATGTAGTGAGTTCAGTATTGTTCTAATCTGACACAATGAATAAAGAGATACACAGAGGAAATTTATGGATGTAATTAGGTTGATTCTCGTCATAACACTGGAAATATATTTCTTCTGTCTATCTCAAACTTGTGTTATAGGTTTTTTCAACTTAAAAAGAATTTTTAAGCCGTTCCTAGAATTTACAAACAAACATACTATTGCATATGAATAAATAAATAAGTACCACCATCCACAGAAAAAATTGACAAAACAGACACCATAGCTTGATATACTAAGTTTTAAAACACTTTAATTGGACATTTGCATTCATGTCCTTTTTACTCCTAGCTATAATTGAGAAATATAGTAGGAAAAGAAATAATTAACTCTTATCAATCATTTAAGTAAACTGTCCTTTTAAATTAACCATAGAAGTGTAATCATATTATTATCATTCCATTTGGTAAAAGGAATAGAGAAATAAGAATGGTAGAGAATAGTTAGAATTGTCAAATTATAAATTTTTTTTTTTTTTAATGTTTTTAATAGAAAATTTCAAAATAAGTGCTTTAGAAGCTTTATTAGTAAGACAATAATAATTTTTCGTGAATTTTATGAAGTGTGCAAATTGTCTACCTTTTCTCTAAATTAGTTGTTTTATCTATCGTTAAAAAAGCTTTAGCTAAAAAATTAATTTTTGATGAAAAAGCTTTTTAAAAGCTTTTTCAGTTAACGAAAAAAGAAATTTCATTGAAAAGTGTCCAGAAATTCTGTAAATAAATTAAAATATATTAATTTTCGAGGATTTCATGAAAATAAAGTTAGAAATTTTATTTCGTCATCTTATAAGCAATACTTATTCGGTTTCTTACTCAAAGAGTAAAATTACATAACAGAAGTTATGCAAAATTTTGATGGATTTCAATTTATTTCTGGAAGGAATTTTTTTTCCATTTGGCTTTTTATCTTATAAGCTTATTTTTTCAATTCTTAACATTAGAAATTAAAAAATTTTATAAAACTAATTAAATCTTTATAAAATTTCGCTCTTAAATTATTTTGTGAATGAATTTATATGCATTTTAATGATAATAAAAGCAATTTTTCTTCCTTTCTTATCATTTAATTATTTTATTTTCCAACATAAAAACTGAATGGAATTGTAAGACTGACTCAGTATATTTTAAATAATGTGAATATATTTCTGCATGTTTGATGGAAATCGAATTAGAAAATTTTCAAATCTATTACTAATATATGTTGAAATTCCCCTTAAAACTGTTTTTTATATCTAGAAAATTAATGATAATTATCTCATTCCATTTTAATTTAAAAAAAAAAGGTACTGGTAAAATGAAAAAAAAAATATTTTAAGTTAAAAGTTACGTATATGATAAATATTTGAATTGTGTTATTATTATTGTTTTGATTGTTATTATTTATTGCTGTGTCATTTTTATCTAATGAAAGTAAGATAATCCATTGAATAAAAATATTTATTAACAAATGCTGAAATTAGCTTTCTAATTGTTTAATATTTTTATAATTTAAAATTTAATTATTCCTTCTCTCAATGTCTTGTTTTGACTTTTTCTTAAGAAAAAAAAGTTTCTGAATTAAAAATAGGTTGCATAAATAAAAAAAAAAATCATTTCTGAAAAGAGCTTTGTAAATGATAAATTTCGAAGCTTTTAGAATAACTTTTTATAAAAAAAATTTTTCTATCATTCTTAATCGAATTTTGATTAAATTAAACCAATTTTTTAATTTTTATTATATCTTATATGAAGCAAATATGAATATTTAATTCTTTTCTTAACAATCAATGTGACGGCTAACTTTTTATTTCAATACAAATGTAAAACTCATTAATTCACTGTCGGGACTAAATCGAAAACAAAGTCTATTTATAACTCTTTATTCTTTATTTCTTACCACAGAAATGTTTCAGTTAGATGATGTGTCATTTGCTGTCAGATGATGTGTCATGCTGACTCTCAAAATTTTTTTGGTGATTAGCTTTCGCCAAATTATTTTCAAATTTAATATTAATTATTTTTGATTTTTTGATCTCATGATCTTTGATCTTTATTGATCTTTATTTCTTTTGATCTTTATTTTTAATTTTCATTTTATCTTTCTATAAATCACCAACCATGGATCTCTTCCCATGCTCCTAACTTTCCGTTGGACACAATTCACTTTACTTTTAATTTCGAATTATTGGTGATCGGACTGGGGGGCTTCGGCCTATCAGTCGCAACCGTTGAATTTATATCGTTATAAAAATTCTGCATATTAAGGGGATGATTATCTTGATCTTTTAGAAAAATTTTCTTCATTTCACTATTTCTAAGTATGAACATATTCTCTAAATAATAAATAAATTTTTCTCAAATAAATTTTCTTCTTTTTCTTTGAAAAATATCCCTCCTTCATATCCAAATTAAACTGTATCTGAAACGGCAAAATTATACTTAAATCCTACAAAGAAACTACATCCACTATACAGTAAAGAATTCGGACTAAACTGCCATGATAAAGATTCATTTAAACCAATATTTTTGCTTACATAATACGAACCAACTCAAGAAAAGGGTGAAGACCTTTAACTCTATTTAAACCTCAACTAAAAAAAAGAATTAGGTCAAAACCTTTTAAAGTCGATGTGCGATAAAAAGACCACTCGCTGTCTTTTTTGACGAATTGACTACCAGATGGCGTGAACAGATACTCCAAGCGATTTTTCTAAATCCCATCCATGATAATCTAAGATTATCTCGGGGTATTTAGCATCCCGCTACTTTTTTTTTATTCTCCTCGGAAGAAACTTGAGTAACATTTCACTCGACAACTCCCTCTCAAAGCCAAAAATTACTCTACTCCTCCCTCTTGGCGTGGGTGGAGGCATTTATTATCTCCATCCTCCCTCTCTCTGCTCTTCAGCCTCCAAGATGTGGAGATATTCGTCTCCAGCATCTAACTTCGATGGGGTGGGGCAAATGTTTGTGAGGGGAATGGGGGAAGTAAAAGCAAAGGTAACGCCCATGCTCCGAACGTTGATCGTAAAATTTTTAGCCGCATCCCGGCATCCCTCTTGCTCTTCCTCATCCTAAAAGAACATTCTAGGGGTGGAGTAGAACGAGTTCTCGGAAAAATAAGACGTATTTCTTTAGGATTGTGGGTGAGTTTTTGAATTTTTAAAATTTTTTTTCGGAAAAAAAGAATAAAAAATTAAATGCAGTTAAAGAAATTCACCGAAGTAAAGAATTGGATGAATTAGGTAACTTCTTGAAAGAGTGAAGGTCTTCGTGTTTTTAAAAATGTAGTATAATTTAGTGGTATATATAAACAAGGGTAAACAAATTTTTTGTATTGTAATTTCTGAATTTTAATTCTGAATTCATAGTCTTTATATTACTTTTTGATACATTTTTCAGTGTACTTATTTTCCAACAGCTGTTATTTACTTATATTTCAACTTATACTATGATTCTATCCTTAAACTCAAATGCATTGTAAAACGTTAAAAAATACCAGTGTTCTATTTTAATGTCTGTAAAATAAAAGTTTCACACACTGCGTCAGAGAAAATTGACTTTTTAAATGTTTTATTTTTTCTCTGAATTAGTGCCAATAAATACGTTTAAAATAAAATTTTGAACGATTCGCCATTCAAGTGGTTTTATGAATATCTATACATAATTGGATATTTTTTTTACGCTGAACATTGCGCTCAATGTTTTGAAACTGTTATTTTACATTCATTTGTATACATTACGATTTCATCTTTAATCTCAAACGAATGGTAACAAATTACAACATAACATGGTACTGTTTTTATCTATTTGTAGAGCACGAGCGTTACTTATCTGTTGTAAGAAAAAACATCTACTTTTGAGATATAAGTTTTTTTAAATTTAGTGCTAGGGCTAATTGAATTATAATTCAGATTAAAAGCAATTCTTAACGTACCCAGAATGTGAATGAGGTCATTGAACTCACCTCAACAAATTTTAGTTACATGAAGTCGAATGTTTTCAGCAGTGATTAAATCCATCGAAATGTTCTGAAAAATAGAAATTTAATTTTTCTATATTAAATTGAAAATTTGTACATAAAGAGTATATTCCCTTGACTGCTGACTAGTTACGTTAATATTTAAGTTAACATTTATCGAAAACCCCATTTTTTATGATAGAATATTTTCTTCAATATTCCTCTAGTATTAGACTGCTAAAAAATATCAATCTGAACTATTTTTTATAAAAATAATATTTTTTTATTCTTTTATATGTATAATTAATATTGAACTGCGAAAAACAAATATGGTCAAAACTTCCAAAAATTGGTAAAATTTACTGTGTTTCTAGATTTTTACGGGTTTACCAAAAAACAGCAATTTTTACCGAAGCCCTATAGAAACGAGTTTGGTAAAATTAACAATAAATTATCAGTTTACAATGTGTGCTAAAATTTGGTAAATGAGGTAATTTAATCATGATACCTTAGACATGGCATAAAAACCATTCATTCGGTCAAATTTAATTTTCAGTTTAATATTTTTATTAAATATGTGGAAATAAAAACTATAATTTTAAAAACAAAAATTTCCGGTAAGCCGTTAGTATATCAATGGAAAAATTACCAAAAGAATGGCTTGAATTCCGTATATTTTGGTCTCACTAACCAAAATTATGTATTTTTTTAAGGATTTTTTTATCTATTACTTTTTTTTACCAGAAATGTCTTTATACAGTATGGTAATTTTAAAAATTTTTTTTTCTCCTTGTTGATAGACTTTTTAAAAGTCTAACATAGATAAAGTGTATGTAATAGACATTTTAATCATGTTTAATTGTATAGAAACTTTTAATATGATAAAAATTTGAAAGACATTGGGTAGAACATTTTTTTAAAGTAATATTGATTTGTGAATGCCTTATAAAAATTAAGGTTCCTGTTTGCTCTTGAAGAAGGTGGTAGATGGTTCATTATTACTTATTTTATTAATTTTTAAATCGAAATGTGACATTTGCTTTGAAGTAACATATAGCTGCATTGCAACATAGCTATACCATAACATAAAGAGCTATAAAGTAACATATATTGCTTATGAATTCTGTGCTAGGAAAAAAAATGAGGAAATTTTTATTTGGGAAATATTTTTTGCAAGATGCTAATTCAATGTAAAATAAATAGTAACAGACAAAATATGAAATGTATTCCTGTAAATTTTCCGCCCTTCTTATATAAAATTACTGATGATTTCATCTGATTAAACTCAACATCAAGAAAACACTTTTGAATCATGAAAACAATTTAAAATACTTTTATTACAAATATATATATATATATATATATATATATATATATATATATATATATATATATATATATATATATATATATATATATATATATATATATATATATATATATATATATATATATATATATATATATATATATATATATATATATATATATATATATATATATATATATATATATATATATATATATATATATATATATATATATATATATATATATATATATATATATATATATATATATATATATATATATATATATATATATATATATATATATATATATATATATATATATATATATATATATATATATATAATAAATACGAGAAGGACAAAAAAATTAAGAAGGGAAAATTAGGAGGAAATCAAGGAAGAAAATTAAGAAAAACAATAAATTTTATTTACTGAGCTGCAAGTAAATAGAACTCATAAAATAAGTTCAATATGTAGAGAAAACATGGAAAAATTACGGAACAATGGAAAAAGAGAAAAAGAAAAATAATAATAAAAATAAAAAAAAAAATTCCGAAAAAAGAAATTTTCCGATAAACTCAATATCAAGAAAAAAGAAATTTCTCTTAAAGCAAAATAATATGAAGCTTTAGGCTTTCAAAAGCTGCATTAAGTAATAATCTATTTTTTAGATCTTATTTTTTTCCATGGTATCTGAGATATACACATTCGATTTGCTTTCTTGCACTTTTAAGGCCTAATTTACCAACATTTAATATTTGATTCTCAGGTTTTTACTTATGAAGAAATTATTTTAACATTTGTTTACACATTTTCTAGTTTCTCTACTAGTTATCTTAGTGCTTCAAAATGAAAAAAAAGTCCTAACATTTTCGCTTTGAAACTACATCTGATGTATATTTTTCACTTGAATCTGAAAAAAGAAAAATTCCGAATATGAAAAAAGAAAATTATGAATATGCATTATAAAAAGAGGTGAAATTTAAATGCAAGAATAATAGTGTTAACCATTTGAATTTTAAATCAGAAAATATTATACTTGGAAAGTCTGTTTTCATTTTTGAAAAAAAATTCCTCAATAGAGGAATAGTTGAAAATTATAATTTTTTAAAAGTATTCTTGCGAATTTGAGTAAAGTTATTTTTATCCATACACATTTTGTGCTGCAGTCACAATTACATATTTACAATATTTTTTTTGACAAATGCATGAATAAAACCATGACATTACTTTAAATATCTTGCAATTAGTAAAATATTTGATTCTTTCTAGGTAATTCTCTATAAAAACTCTCACTCTCTTAAATTAATTATAAACTAATTTCGTTTTCCTGCAGCGTTCTTTTTAATTTTTTCATGATGCATGAAATAAAATTTAAAATTGCTCAGTTTTTTTTAAAAAAAAGTATTCTTTTATTTTAAAATTAAATCAAGTAGCAGTTTCGAATATTTCAAAAATTATTATTGTTCAAAAGTTTTTAATTTACTCCTTCTACGATTTTTGTTCAGTTTGACATTGATGATAATTACTTATTGTTATTTTTTTTTCATTATCTGTATTTACATTTAATTTTTTTAAGCCCAAATCCCTATGAAAAAAACTAAACTAAAAATATTTTCATGTGAGACGATACTTACATTTAATTTTACTTTATAATGGCTTAAATTTTAAAGCTTGGAAAACATTTATGGAAAAAAATGTATAATTTGATTTTTTTTATATTTCAGAGTTTCTTCTAAGTTTAAAAATATTTTCGCTGCTTTAATCAATGAATTTTTTACCATCTATTTTGTATTTCTTTGAATTTTAATGCGGTCAGCAAATTTTTATTTTACTTTAAATAATTCATTATATTAAAGATTTGACGATTCATTTTTTAAAAAAACAATTAATGAATAAAGAATTCATTTTGGATATATGTGGAGTTACATGTGGAGTTGGGATATATGTGGATCTTCTCTTGTCAAACCAAAACAAACAAAATTTAATTGATAGGAAGACTTAAAAAAGAAATAAATAAAAAAGAAATAAATAGATAAAAAATAAAATTAAAATATTTATAAATAAAAATGAAAAAAAATGTCCAATATTAGTATTTTAATATAATTAATTATATGAAAATAACATTACTTATCATAATATCTTTACTCATCATCATCTTTCATAACTTTAAATAATTCATTATATTGATTTGACGATTCATTTTTTAAAAAAGCAATCAATGAATAAAGAATTAATTTTGGATGTATGTGGAGTTACATGTGAAGTTGGGATATATGTGGATCATCTCTTGTCAAACCAAAACAAACAAAATTTAAATGATAGGAAGGCTTAAAAAAGAAATAAATAAAAAGAAATAAATAGATGAAAAATAAACGTAAAATATTTATAAATAAAAATGGAAAAAAATGTCCAACGTTAGTATTTTTATATAATTCATTATATGAAAATAACATTACTCATCATAATATCTTTACTCATCATCATCTTTCATAACCTTAAATAATTCATTATATTAAAGATTTGACGATTCGTTTTTTAAAAAAGCAATCAATGAATAAAGAATTCATTTTGGATATATGTGGAGTTTGGATGTATGTGGATCTTCTTGTGTCAAACCTAAAGATAGGAAGACTTAAAAAAATAAATAAATAAAAAATAAATAAATAGTTAAAAAATGAAATTAAAAGATGTATAAATAAAAATGGAAAAAAATGTCCAACGTTAGTATTTCTATATTATGAATATAATCAGTTCGCATTAACTACAAATTATAAATTCACCACACTTTAAATATATAGAAGACGCGCAAAGAAAAATCCTCCTGACTACTTTAAAAGAATTCGTACTGTAATCTTATAAAGGATTTTAACTTTGAGAATTTTGTCATCTTGAACTGTAATCATCTACAAATGCTATTGATATATTGATAACACTTAGATTTAGGTTGCTTATAAACTATATATATATCTATATATATATACAATATATATATATATATATATATATATATATATATATATATATATATATATATATATATATATATATATATATATATATATATATATATATATATATATATATATATATATATATATATATATGGCACGACAGCGCGAAGCGCCACCGCTCAGCCATCGGGCGTCATATATATATATATATATATATATATATATATATATATATATATATATATATATATATATATATATATATATATATATATATATATATATATATATATATATATATATATATATATATATATATATATATATATATATATATATATATATATATATATATATATATATATATATATATATATATAGATAGATAGATAGATAGATAGATAGATAGATAGATATAGATATATATAGATATATATAATGCACTTCAAAAATATACTTGTTCAAAAATATTTTTTTTTATTTAGAAAGTTTATTTGATGCATATTAAAAAAATAAACTTTCAGTCGACAGTGCAAATGTCAACTGTGTACTTCAAATGTCAAATGCAAACTTTCGGCAAACGTCAACTGTGAAAAAGTTAGCTATTTATGAGTAATCTATTAAGTTGTGGTACTTATTTAGATTACAGATTACATTATATGCTGTAAGCGTAGAAACTACGAATTATGAATGTTTTTTAAGCTGCCAAATAAATGGTAAGAAATTAATTCATATTATAGTATAAGATTTACAATATATATCAATTATTTATTTTATTAGTATTTGTATAGTAATCTTTATTAATAAATTTTATCGAGTGATTTGATAAATTATTTTTTGAATTTTTTAATTGAATATTGTGTTTAAAATATTTCTTAGCTAATCTGATTGATTGAATTCCGATAATTTAATTTAGATTAAATGAAACTTAGCTTTGATTACTTAAAAAAAATATGTCTGATTAGATTTTTATTGAAATTTTGAAAAAGTAGCATGCATTTTGCCAGCCATTGGGAACTAAGTTTTAAAAAGAAACATTTTAATGTTAGACTGTATAGGAATTTGTGAAAAATTACTTTATTTATATACGTATTTGTGGCAAAAGTTCCTAAAAAATATGGTTTTAAAAATAAAGTTCTGGATAAGAAAATTGAAAACGTAATTAAAGTTAAAGTGATGTAAGCAAGTTTGCAATAAGATTGATTATATATAAACATTTTTCACTAACTTATTATTGTTTTTAATACAACAATGCAGCAGTGACTGTACAATTGTTGAATTTTTATTCATTTAAGCATCAAAATCACTTTTAAAATATTGATCTCCATGTCAAGTTAATGCACTTTAAAAAAATTAGGAAAGTCCTTTTGAAATAACTATTGCATAGTAATAAAAAATTAAACAAGATCAACCAGTTTATACTCATTTCATAAATATTTTCAATATGAGAGCTTAACTACATTTATCATAAAACATGTTAAATAAGTAAATTGTGCTTTTATCTTTATTTTTCTATTTACAAAACTTAGTTGTTTTATCACACACACGTAGTGTTGTATTGAAGTTTTTTCAATGTATAATGTTTTTTCTTCTGTTATTAAGTATGTTATTTTAGTTAAGTTCGAAATAATTAAAAATATGTCATGCATGAAGTCGACCAAGTAATGGTGAAATAACAATTTTTATTTTATTTTATTAATGTTGAAAAATTTTTTTGTCTTATAAAATAATGCAAAAAGCAATTAGTACTTCTTTCATTATTTTGAAATTTTTTTTGAGGATTTAATAGTTTTGAAATATTAATTAAAGTTACTATTTGAAAATTTTTAGGTAAACAAACGTGAAATAAATGACCTGATAATAATGCTTGTCAAGTAATTATCACTCATAGTTTTGGATATTTTGGGCATTTTTGAGCTCTAATTTGGATTAACATTATTTCTTAAGAGCTGAGAATCAACAGCAGAGAGCAATGATCCAAAAAAAAAATCTTTATAGGGTGATATAACGGTATAATGCAAAGAATATTTGTGGAATTATTTTTGCCTTTTCGTAAACTGATTTACTGCAAAACCTTAGAGAGACTCATTTTTGTTCTTATTCCTTTTACATAAGAGGCGTGTGCCGCCATCTTGAGATATTATTGACTGTCTCTTTGCAGTTTGAAAAGATGGCGTGTTGCTATGGTAACGGCCGCAAAGAACAACAAGCACCATGGATAGAATGACATAAACCAGGATCTGGCAAGAGCTGCATTTTCTTAAATATGGCGGATGTAATGCGAAAAGAATCGAATCAATTTACTCTTCCTTATACACATACGTCTAATGGCCACAATCGGGTTCTGATACTTGCCGAATCTGTTATATGAATGTCTTTTTCACATGGAGATGATTTTTTTGTTCGATTTAAATATATGTTTCATTTAATGCCTTATATCATCAAATCAATTTTTTAAGGATGGAACATCTTTAGAATTAAATCGATAGTTTAGATACTCACTACTGTTTATTAATTTCAATCAAAATAAATTTTAGAGCATTGAATTTATAGTCCACTGAAATCCTTTCACCTTCTCTAAGAAACTGACTTTTTTCCTCCAACTGTTCGAAAAAAATACATTTTGTCTTTTTTTTTTTTACCTTCAAATAAATTATTATTGTGTGAAACTAAGAGAATGGAGCATCGTTAGAATGAGTATATAGTTAAGATACTGATTATAAATTGATAGAGTATTGAGTTTTCTGAAACACTCAAATCCTCTCTCCTCCCTTAAGAAACTGATTTTTTTCTAACTGTGCTAAAAAATTACCTTTTTCTTTTCTTTTTTC
Source organism: Parasteatoda tepidariorum (assembly GCF_982258835.1). NCBI lineage: Eukaryota > Metazoa > Arthropoda > Arachnida > Araneae > Theridiidae > Parasteatoda > Parasteatoda tepidariorum. Next base: position 15,582,108 of record NC_141756.1, on the reverse strand, counting down.
ATTATATTTAAATAAATTATTATTGTGGGAAACTTCAGAGCAAAGAACAAAATTTTAAACGAGTTTAAATGAATTTGAAATTGAAAAGTAAGCATAATGAAAATATATAAAACAGATTTTCTACTCTATAACGCTATTGTAAAATGAAATCGTGAAAAATTACGGATAAATTTGCATGTAGGGATTCTTAGGCGTATTTCACAAAATCATCCCAAAAAAATTATTTAATTTTTAAAAAAAAAAATCGTGTGTATTGCAGTTGGCTTAATATAGTTGACTTAGTACAGTTGGCTTAAATATAATTAGCAGCATAGCTTATGCATAGATTATTGATATTTATACCAGTTTAAAGTCCATTCTGCAATCATTTTTAACAATTTATTATTTAGTGAACATATCTTCCATGCAAAGAAAGAAAAATATTAAATCAACTAATTCAATTAACTATAGGCTATATACAGAATTTAACACGATTTGAAGCGAACACATTTAAACTTTTTTTTTTCTGTTTTCCTACTTTTAAAATATCGAGGAAAATTTTTTTTATATAATCCTTTTTAAATTTTCACTCCACAGTTTTCCTATTTCATTTCATTTAATATTTTTCTTCCTCTTTTATTTATTTTTATTTATTTATTTTTGTTTTTGTAATGGAACTGTTTTTACTGCTTCGAATCCTTCAAAAATGAAAAGCGTAGTTAATAGAGGAGTATCATTGCAATATTGGTTAGAAACAAATGAAAAAAAAATTATTTAAACAAAAAAGGGAATTCAGGAGTTTCCACTGCCTGGCTTAAAAGCAACGCCGATTTTAAAAGGGCTTAAACGGAGACTGCTTCTAGCTCATTATTTCTCTCTTTGATTGATAAAATATCTACAAAAACTATCAGCACCTGTTTGGGAACTTGAATATTATTTTTGAGAGCATTATCTTTGTGTTATTTCATTAGGATGGAGTAAATCCTGATAAGAACAAAATAAAATAGCATTTACATACCAGAAAACTGTATTTTGAAGAAAGAATATTATTGCCCCCAAAGTTCAACACAAAGTTTAAATTTGCTTACGAAAAGTGTTTCGGAGCAGTCAGAATAACAAAAGACGTTTTGTTGTCAAAATACCTCCGAAACAGATAATAGTCGAATTTGAGCAAAATGCATGGGGTGGGAGAAATATGCGAGAGATGCTTATTGGTCAAGATTCGAAACAAGGACTTCTGAGTTTGCAATAGGATGCTCTAACCACAATAGTTGTACACCCCAGTCCAGGAAGAGTTCGAAAGCTTTATATAGCGATCGCCAGAATGAGGTATCATGACATATATTGCATTCGTTTAAAAAATTTTAAGACACAGCGAAATAAACAAAAAGTAAAATTAAAACTAAGGATCGTCTGACTAAGCTATGGGGACCATATTTTCCAAATTACAACCTTTTCAACTATAGAAATTGGAAATTAGTATGTTCTGATGTGTCATTGTGTCTGCCGCTATATAAATCTTCGTTACTCTCCCTGCTACACTTTAAGAACCTTTTTTAAAAAAAATGAATTCAAATTATTTATACACGAGTTTTAAAATTTATAAAAATAAGAAAATGACTTTTTTAGAGCGAAAACTTTTTAGAATAAATTATTGACATACTGTACTATTCGTTATTTTGCTTTTCATTTAAATGGTTCAAATTAGTAATTCCCTTTTTTGTATTTATTTAAACACGCAAAATCTTTCAAAAAGTAAAAATTGAGTGTAAGAAATTATACGTGATTAAAATACGTGTGAAATTATACGTGTAAGAAATTATACTTTAACACTATTTATTAATTGCTTTTGTAATCTGTTCAATCCATGTATACTATCTTGATAAATGTTTTTAAAAAAACTTATCAAGCTTGAAAATTCTTGTCGAAAAACTGTAGTTTAAACTTATTACTTTCTGGTATGCTTTTATCTCTGAAATCCAATGGCTAAGCGAAGTATTATTTGTTTTTTATTTCTCTTATTTAATTCATAATCTTTCCATATCTAAAACTCACACTCACCTTTTGGTGAATACAGAAAACTTATCACTTTATTAAATAAATTCCCAGGTAATCTTATGGAAAAATTCTATAACTATCAGGAAAATCTTTCAACTTATTATATGACAGTTTGGCGATGTCATTAGTCAGTCGAAAAATGATAAAACATTCGCCTATTATCGTGTTAATATTTTAGGATGCAAACAACCGAAACATGCAAAACGCTCTTTTTTATTTAATTTTGTTCCTGTTTTATGCTGTTTAAGAAACAACTTCGCTACATTTTCTTTTTTATCTAAAAACATTCAGATTTTCCCTCAACGAGATTTGCGTCCAGTGATTATCCGTAGGTTCCAGTGACTAGAGAACTGAACTATTTTATTTTTTGCTTATCAAATAGTGATAATAGAGTAAGTTACAACTCACTTGATTTGGCTTCAAGACAATTTGTTGAGGTAGATGCTTCTGATAAGATTGGAGGTTGAAATTGATGAGTCGCGATAGGAGAAATATTCGGATTCAGTTTTCGAAAAATATATGATAAAGAATACCTTATTATCTTTTTATCACTTTTAAAATTTCAAGTTGACATATTTATTTACCAATTAAATTACAAATTTGCTATCAGAATTCTTAACAGAGTATTATTTATTAAATAATAAGAGAATATTATCGTTAAATAAATCGTATCGTTTCTTCAAAGATAATAGGATGATTGAAAAAAAAAGTTTGAAGCTTTTGTGTTGAAAGAACCAATTACGAAATATTTATACGCGTTTTGAAAGAAGTTTTTTGCATAAGAACTAAAATACTATTGTGGCAACATTTTGCTACAAGGTAACGTCGTATACTAATTTGCCCTTACTGTGATTCATTTATGTTCTTCAATCTCTATTTTAGAGTCTTTATTATTCAAATAAAATACATGTATTGTTAAATAAGTTACTTTTTAACAAATATAATATAATATTTCTTATGTTTAATTTAATATCCTAATTAAGGGCTTTATTGAAAAACCTGTAAATATTTTTGCTATTATAAATCACTGCTTTTACATTTCGTCATTGCTTTAGAGAATAAAGCTATCAAGTAAAATTTTCTTATAATCAATTTTCGAATTCCGAGATGTTATTTGAATCATTATAAACTAAATTCAGCTTCTTTAGAATAAAAATAAGCCATTTACATTTAGAACTAAGTTAACATTTTTGTTGTCGCATTTAATGAATCTACTAGCTTTATTTTGATAAGTTTAATATCTTGTGGAGTTATGAATTTAGCGCTTACAGACTAATTTATTTCCCCAGTTTAAAGTACACTGTTAGAAATTTCTCGGAAAAAATAGGTTAAATAACAATTTATTTAATCGTTACTTGACCACATTCGAACAAAACAGCCAAATAATTATAAATAAGATGGTAACCAAACTGTTAACTGTGAGAAAAATAATTTAATAACTGCTAACAGACTAATTTATTTCCCCAATTTAAAGTACACATTTAGAAATTTCTCGGAAAAAATAGATTAAATAACAATTTATTTAATCGTTACTTGACCAAATTCGAACAAAACAGCAAAATAATTATAAATAAGATGGTAACCAAACTGTTAACTGTGAGAAAAATAATTTAATAAATACTTTCACATAATATGGTTAAAAAACCAGAATTTTATCGAACCAACTAAGCCCACCTAATAAAGCAACTTGGTTCCTTGCAGCTGGGTACATATTACAGCCGAGAGAGAGCTAATCTGTCAGTCTTTTTACCGATAGGTCTGGAGCTCGAGTCTTAGCCTTGACACCACTATATTTCCGCCCTTCCTTTCTAACACATAAAGAGCTTCTAGTGCCCTGCACTCTTCAATGCCCATTAGCCTAGCTCATGCCCAGTTAAACTCCTTTTTCAAGATTTTGAAACCATGCTATAAATGAATGGTTAAAAAACCGTATAGTTTTGTATTAATAATTTTATAACCATACTAGTTGTAAACGGTTTCAAAATTGTAAAGGTAAAAAATGTTCCAACTGTAAACTTTATTGTTAATTATTTGGACAGATTGTTACGTTATTTTACCATAATTTTCGAAGGAAAATTCTATCAGTGTATAATTTTTATCTAAAGAACATTTTTTAACTGTAAATGTGTTGCTTGCAGCATATTGAAAAGAATATTCGTGCTTTTTTTCAAATTTGGTAAAATATTTAACCGTATAATAAAATATTTAACTGTTTATTCGTGTGCAAATTCATAATATGTAATTATGATGTTTAATTTAAAAATGTAAATATGACGCAATATTTTAAAATTTATTTGAGTTTTTTTATTATTGTTGTCTATGTTTTTAAGTTTTTTTTCTCAGTGCCGTCATATTATATTTCTCAATATCATACTACTGTCATATTATATTGCATCTTTCAAAAGAATAACACGTAATTAAATTATATTTGTATTATTTATATGCACTTGAAATTTTCTATTTCTGGGCAATTGCTAATTATAGTGTCGAAATTTACGTTTTCTGACATAGTTAAATCAGCTAATTCATGGAATATTATTATATTAATGAATATATGTTTATATGTTATCGTTAAAAATGTACTGTTTGTTCTGGAATAAGTGGTGATTGTTCAAAAATAGAAATATTTCATTAAAATCATAAATAATATAAAGATATATATGAATCTTTTCATTATCTTTTTAAAAATAATAATGGTTGATAATGCTTTGTAATTCTATTTTGCATTCGTAATACTTCTTTTTGTTAAGAATAACATAGTATTATATTGACGGAAAATATGTTAGTACCATAAAAAAGAAACAAAATATTGTATCAGTACTTTTTTTCCGCTGCCTCAAATTACAACTATTTCATCTTGATATCACGTTGAGGAAAAAGTGCGCAAATTTGGGATTATCTACCAAACGGTGTTTATTATCTCTGTACAACTTGACAAATTTAGTTTCTTCTCTTAGATTATCAGCTAGGCAGGAGAGATCGTATTTTGAAGTTGAGAAGATTAGTTCGTTATAGAGAATGATGTTTCCCGGGTGTGTCCGACCTCTGCGCTATGCAAAAAAATTGAATAGTCACCATTTGTTAAAACCATTGACTTTAATTTCAAAAATTTTTTTTTTCTATTCATAAAAAATATTTCTTATGTTGTTTAAGTGAACCTTGCGAGTTACGTTAGACGAAATACATGCTTATATTTTTTTAAATTATCAAAAATGCTTGAATTATTTCAATTATTTCTCACTAAATTATCATTTGATTTTGAGAAAAGAGAATTTTTATCAATATTCTTCTTGCTTCCTTAATTTATCTTGCTATCTATCATGAGCAGCCTTGCTTCACTTTTGAAACTTTGTTTTAAAAAAGGATAACTATTTTTTCAAATCAAAGATAACTGATGTTAAGAAGGAAAAAAAATTTTAATATTCAACATATTCTTTAAAACTATAAATTTATGGAGATTTTAGTCTTGTAGTCCTTTTAAAGATATTTAAAGAAATAAATAAAGTTTCCAGAGAATTCTTCCTTCATTTAAAATTTTATTTAAAAATATTTTCCGCAAATATAATTCAAAACTTATTACATACCGCTTTCGAATTTTTAACTGTACTTTTTTCCAGATATAACGCGTTTATGCTTGATTTTTGATACTGAGAAAAAGAAAAAATGCATTTTTTTTTCTTTACAAAAAAGAGGTAATATGTCAACATGTTAAAATGGAAAGGATTTTTTTCTATTGTTAGCTGATTTAGGAAAATAATAAAGAAAACATAAAAAGATATTTGTCTCTTTTAATGTCTTTATCCATGTATTTATAACGAATATTCGTTATTATTAATGTTTTTAGTAATCAAGTTTATCTTACTGCCTTTATTTTTGTTGTTCTTTTATTTTAGTTCGTTTCGATTTATTTTCATTTATTTCCTTGTTATTTTTACATTTATTTTCTTATTTGTTAAAACTGTTACCTGTTATTAATGCTACTTTGTTAAGATTTAAAATCTTAAAACGATATTAATAATAAAAATTTTTAAAAAATCGTTTTTAGATCAAACGTGCATTCATTTAAATCTCTCGACTCCTTTTGTTTTTAATAAAAATATCCGCTATTAAGAATATATATATATAATATATAATATATAATATATAATATATATATATATATATATATATATATATATATATATATATATATATATATATATATATATATATATATATATATATATATATATATATATATATATATATATATATGCTTGATTTTTGATATATATATATATATATATATATATATATATGCATTTTAGAGCAGCATACTGAAGAAAAATATACGTAATTTTCATTTTCAGTTTTGGTAAATTCATGTGCAAAACTATAATGTTTAAAAATGTTAATATGAAGCACTATTTTAAAATTTTTTTCAGTTTCTTCATTATTGTTGTCAATGTTTAAAAGCTTTTATTCCGAATCGTCATATCATATTTCTCAATGCACTGCATCTTTTAAAAAAAGTTACACGTAATTAAATTATATTAGTTTTAATTATATGCATTTAAAAGAATTTTTTTCAGGGAAATTGCTGATTATAATGCCGAAATTTACGTTTTCTTAAATAGTTAAATTAGCTAACTTATGGAATATTACTATTTTAATGTATATATGTTCATAGGTTAGAGTTAAAATATACAGTTTGTTCTGGAATAATTGGTACTTGTTTAAAAATAGTAATATTTTATTGACATCATGAATAATATAAAAAAATATATAAATCTCTTCATTATTTTTTTTATAATAATAATCGTTGAAAATGATTTGTAAATCTATTTTGAATTCGTAATAATCAAATATAGGTAGTTTCAAATGTTTTTAATACCCATGTTTATCTTACTACCTTTATTTAATTCTTTTGTTTTATTTTATTTTCATTTCTTTTTTCCTTTATTTATTTTCTTTCTCTTCTTAATTATTACCTGCATCAATTCTTAATGCTAGTTTGTAAAGATTTTACATCTTAAAATGATATTAATTAAAAAATTAAAAAAAATCATTTTTAGACTAAACTTGCATTCGATTAATTATCTCGACTCCTTTTTTTTTTAAGAATAAAAATTTGCATAAAACTTTAAAAAAATATTTGCAATTAAACAATTAAATATTTACCAGAAAATTGAACATAAGTTTTCAATTTTCCATGTTTCAAAGAAGGGAAAATTGAAAACTTATTTTAAAGCGAACATTATATACTTAATAACAGTATAAATACACTTGCTCAATTAGAAACATTTTTTGCTTTCGCATTATATACTCCAAATAATGTTACCTAAGTTTAAAATTTTTATCAAAACCAGAAGGTGTCATTAAATAATAGAGAATTCCTACATCCTCGCGTTAAAGCACCGGAAAAAGTACGACTAGTCGACACGGCGCCCGGAGAGGGAATTCGACGGGAGAGGCGTCTCGGGGCCGGTAAACACGGATCGCTGCACCGATGAAAGAGTGTGATAGCGGCCGAAGGGGATCGGGATGACTTACGGAGGGGCGCCTGTTTTTAACGGGAGAAATACGATGTAGTTTTCTAAATTAAAGTTCCCACAAACTTTTTTTTGTCTTTTTCGTAGCATTTTTTTTTATGCTGTTATCTTAAACGGAAGAAGATATCAGTTATTTAAGAATTCTGTCCTAATTGAGCAACATGTCATGTTTCCTTTAGTTTTTTTTCCTCCTTTAATGACATAATACTAAAAAAAAAAAAAAAAATCGTAATAGTAATGATACTTCAGATTGTTAGTCTAGTTTGAGTGATAATCAAATATTTGTATTTGTAAGCTTTTCAACTGATCTCTGAATGACTTAAAATGATTAATTGAATTAAACATGTAATCCTAATATTTTCAACAAATTTGAATGTTTTACTTATAAGTATTATAATAAAATATAAACAGAAAATAACCTAAATAATATTATAAACAATAGCATAATAACATAACTTAATACTTAAGAGGATCTTTAAAAGCGTGAAAATTGGGTAGTTTTTGTTAGAAGTTTTCTTAGAATAGAAATTTTATTAGTTGGATATTGGAATTGTGTGTGTGTCAACTATACTGATACTAAAACCCTGTACGTCAAGTTTCATAAAAATAATGAGAATTTTGTGAGATTAACCATCTTAATTAATTACACGAGTTAGTTATAGACGTGCATTGGCAAGCAACAGTCTATGACCATTATATTACTATTGCACTTTGATTACAATAATAAAATATATTTGTCGTTTAAAACAGCCTTATATTTTCAATACAGCAGCGTTTTAATATACATTTTTTAAGATATTTATCTTTTTAAATTATGTATATAAACAGCCGAAATCTAAGTAAAAGTTATTAAAATATCTGTTGACCAAAGACTTTTGCACGTTACTGTATTTTCTGCAACCATTTTTTATCAATAATAATAAAGGAAATATTAATTATTTTATTTCAAAAATTTTTGGTCACAAATAAGTTCTAGAACAATTTTCACATGAAATGTAGAATATAATATCATGAATAATAATCATATTTTAACATTATATGATCATGCAAATATAGGTGATCGTTGTGGACAGCCAAAAATTTTGAATATATATAGCTGACAGCAAAAAAAAAGAAAAGAAAGCTTTTAGCTTTAATAATATAAATAATCTTTTTTAAATGCTTCACGTCCTTTTAAATAACAAAACACTCTCAGAAAAATTGGCTCAAGACTTAAATTTGCTGCAATAAAGGCGATAATTTAATTTAAACCCTATTTTCTTCTAAACCAAATTATAATATAATATGTTCAAGAATTCATTTTCAGGGCAATATGTACCGAGAATAAAAGTGTGGTAAAAACTATTAGAATGTGACAAAATTCACTGTGTTTCTGGCTCTATGGGACCATTAAAAAAAATGGTAATTTTTACTGAAGCGCTCTACTAATGACTCTTGTAAAATTAACAGTAAAATATGGTTTAATAATATCTGATAAAATTTGGTAATCATGGTAAAATTTTTAATATTATCATGATACCTTAGAGTATTGCATAAAAGCCATTTATTTGGTAAAATTCACTTTTCAGTTTTGTGTTTTTACGAAATGGGCGGTATTAATAACTATAATTTCGAAAACAAGAATTTCCAGTAAACCTTTATTTTATGAACTGTTCAAACACTAAATTAGTGGTTTAAATACCGTATATTTCAGTTTTATTAACCAGTATTATGGTTTACCAGAAATGTCATTTCCATTCAGTAGGGTAATTTTACCAGGATGTTTTTCTCCATGTGGTTTAGTTCTGCACGGTATTGAGATTGCTACAAAATTAAGCTATATTAAGGTTCAACGTTTTTCAAAATTTCAATAACAATAATAATTTCATATCTTTTAAGCAACTGTATAGAAGAGAGGTTATGATTAAATACCAATATTAATTAGTGATAGCAAAATATTTTTTTTAATATTAAAGATTTTAAGTTTAAATATTTTTTATGCAATCTTTTTACGGAATTTTTTTCCCTGCCATACATCATATAATATATATCACATAAAGATAATTGTCATCATGCATTTTAGTTGGACTGAAAAACTACGCAATATGATCATTAATAAACAATCAAGTTCTAAATACGTTGGTTGTCATCAGCATATAATTAATACGAGTGACATCCCAGTAAATAATTTACTTCTTTTTCATTTAATAGTATTTAACAGTAAAATTTTTTTATCATCCCTTTTTACTCTGTTTTTAACAAAAATTCAAAACTAAAGGTCAAAAACTAAAAGTGTTATAGCATTATTATATTATAAAATTATAGCATGATATTGTCTTAATATGCAAGCATTTCTGATAAATGAATTTAATTACCATTTTACCATGAATTTAATTACCATTATTAAATGGTAAATAATTCTTCCTTAATTAGTAATATTAGCTTTTTAACGATATTTAATTAAAACTGTTTACAATCAACATATGCAATTCAATAATAATAATCACTAACTACTTAAAATTTTAAAATAATATTAAGAATACAACTTTCTCACAATTGCTAAATAATCCCTGATGCTAATCTTTATGAAAAAAAGAAATGAATAATAGATTAAAATTACGATTTTCATTTTTTGTAGACTTCCTTTGGCTCTAATTTTCATTCTTGTGCTATATAACAAGTTCGATACAATTATGCAAGTACACTATATTAATTATCTTTTTCTATAATTTTCACCTTAACGAAAAACCTGTGAATACTTGAGATGTTATCCGTTACTTTTTATTCAATTATCAACATATTCTAAAGCAAAATTAATTGGTCTTAATCGAATTGGGAATAAAATTATTTATAAATTGATGTCTTTTTATTTTTAAGTTGGAAAAAGTAAGAAAATTATTATAGTTCGCACAAAATACCCAAAAGTTCTAAAATAAAAAAAATGGCTAATTTCGTTAAAATATAAATATATAAAATACTTTTCTATTAGGGGAATGTTCTACTCTGGATTTAAACGCTTAATAATATATTTATAATTTAACAACTACATTTATAACAGGGTTGGGTTTTTGACGTCAAAAACTGGTTTTTGACATGACAGTGGTAAAAACCGTTAAAAACCTACTGTTTTCTTTAATTTATGGCATATAGCGGACAATATATTATTTTCACATAATTGCCTTTATAAATGAGTGTTGTAAATGATTACTATTGGTTTTGCAACTGTATACATGTATTCTTATAAAAGTATATACATTCATATAGAAATATTGTAATATACTTATTGAAAATAGTGATACTTACTTTTATCATTATAGCTTGATTTGCAAAGGATTCAAAATTTTGCACTTCTTAATTCTTAGAAATAAACAAACAAAAAAGCTTGGAACTATTAATAAATTCAAGAACTAAAAAGAAGAATTTGGCATTTCTTAAGTATTAGAAATAAGCTAAACAAAACTTTCAAAACTACTAACAAACTCTAAGTCAAGAATGACTTGACATTCTTCAGTAATGTAATATGCTAAACAAAATTATGCTGTGAAATGTTTGAAATTTTGTTTAATATCCTAATATTTCACTTCAAATAATATGTTTTGATGTAATCATGCTGGGAAAATGCAAGAATCTGTTCTTAAATATCTTTTAACAACTTTTTTTCTAATTTTATTGCCCAAAAATGAATTAATTTTAAATTATAAGCAGTTAAACTCAAATAAAAATACAGTTTTACCAAAACTATGGGTTTTTGACAGTTTTTGACGTTTTTGACAGAGGGGTTTTTGACATGACGGTAAAAACCATGGTATGAACCGGTAAAAACCGTCATGTGTCAAAAACTTGCCAACCCTGATTTATAATAATAAAGTTTTTAGCTGTTCTAAATTAATTTCAGATATTCAAAATCAGTTAAATTATTTAAACCGCAGAAACACAAGGAAGTGTTTGTATAGTGGAATTAATGATCAGCAACAGTGATTTTCTTTTTGTTTGGAAAAAACCAAAATGTAAACAAAATCTCATTAAATCAAAGGGGGAACATTGGAATGATGAAGATTGATTAAAATTTAAAATTGTATTTCCTATTCATTTTAATTTTTAAGGTATGTCAAGATTGCAAAAAAAAAGTTTTTTAAGGTTTTTTCAATGCAAAAGAAAAAAATTTAATTATAATTACATAAAATTTCATAATTAAATTTGTTTAAAAACTTATATTCATTAAATATTTAACTTAACCCTTTCTAAGGCCAAGGTTTGTATTCTTACCATCAATTTTGAAATATTCATGGTAAATTGCTTTTGCAATTCAATTTTTTGCTGCCATCCGTTAATAATTTAAGTTCTCATTAAGTATGTTTTAAATTTAATAGCCCTATTAATAGCAATTTAATAGCAATTGGTCAAATAATTTTTCTTTTCATAAATCAATTTCAGTCTCAAAATTATTTCGATATACCATTTCTGGAAGTATATAGCCTATTAAAGTATTAAGCCAATGATTGAATTCATTAAAAATTTAATCTCTTCAAAAAAACAAATCTAAAACCTAATTAGCGTCTTTAATTGTCTTTTTTTTTTACTGGATGCTCACGATCGGTCCTCACGTTCTCTGCATGGAATATGAAGGATGAATTGCTTTCACAATTTTAAATTTGTATTAACTATTCTAATTTCTAGAAACCAGACGCAGACACATGGTGTTAAAAATCCATCAGAGCTGGGGGGGGGGAGAAAATGGCACCAAGAAGGTAAAAACTTAGAACAAATGGAACAAACGATCGCTCGTAGAGTGACGTCATCACCTCGTCTACAATGATGTAAAAGCGATTCCTGGACTTGCTTAAGGATGTTGCTGTTTAATTGATGTTGTCTGCTGAAACGGTGCTAATCTATTCTATGAGATCCTCCGGTGTGTCCACAAGCTCTTCAAAAACTAAGGATTTAATGCGATCTCATAGGAAAAAGTCTCGCCGATTGAGATCCAGATAGCATAATTTTGCACTGTAATTGAGGTAGGCCAAACCTCAACTAACCTCCACCTTTCGTCTCCTTTAGATTCAGAGCCACTGTACATTTTTCACAATTTTAATTCTCTCGAAACAGTTTGCGATGTTCTGCGATTAGTTTGTTTTCATCCTCTTATCAAGCCTCAGATTTGTCAGGTCGAATTCTCGAACGTTCTGTATTCTGAAACATTCTGTTACCACTTAACGGCACACTGCCATATCGATAATAGCATACACTTGCAGTTGAGTATGTTCGCTTAACTGTACCTGGCACATACCATACAATATTCTAGGGTATGAACTAAATATATATATATGATATGCATAACTGTTATTTTTACCATAAAAATATTTTTTTTGATACTTAAAAAGTTATTCCAATATCCTAAGCTCATTAAAATTTCTAAAAACTTTGAATTTTTCTTTAATTTTAAAGTAATTTAATCAGAAAAGTAAAACGTGGAAAATAAATCGACTTTCATTCACAATACTCTAGATAAATATATATTTTTTAAACTCAAAACTGCTAACATTTAAAACCTACAAAAATAAAAATTTGTACAAAAAAAATTATCTTTTCATAGTCTGTTGTAAGATAAACAGCAATTTTTGGAAAGTGTTAAAATATAAAAAATTTTTAAAATTAATTAAATTGTTATTTGACCGTTTTAAAGCTCAGATCTCTTTACGGCTTGATAGTATATATAGTTTAAAATGTTCGCTTTTTTTTGTGTTTAAATCACTTAAATTGTGGCTTTTTTTATTTTCCTTGCCGAAAGATCTTCAGAAAAACAGCCTTAATTGATTCTTGAAAGGCTTAAACTTAACTGACGAGGCAAAACATTTCACTAAATAAACTCAGCGTGTGATATTGTGACATAAACATTGACAAAACGTCTGTGTGTGGCATATGGTGACAGTTGCCGTAACTGTTACCCTTTTTTCTCTCTCCTAATATCCATAACCAGGCGTGGGTGCGGCAAAGGATGTTCTGTCCTTTGCCAAATCGACTGTCATGAGAGATAAGGTCTTGATAGAGCGCACAGATGAGGGAAAAACAGTTGACATGAATTTTGCCGCTTCAGAGCACTAGACGGCGTGCGTCTCTCGGCTAATGAAGGGTTCGCTGTTTTGCATCCTCATGACTTATATTTTAAGCGCTTTTCTCATTAGGGGAAAAAAAATTGTTTTTTTTTTTTCATTGCCGTCCATATTGTCAGCAAAATATTTTTTACAGCTTTTGTAGATTTTGCGTCTATCCCTTTTTTGCGAAGTCTGTATATATATATATATATATATATATATATATATATATATATATATATATATATATATATATATATATATATATATATATATATATATATATATATATATATATATATATATATATATATATATATATATATATATATATATATATATATATATATATATATATATATATATATATATATATATATATATATATATATATATATATATATATATATATATATATAATATATATATATATATATAATATATATATATACCACGAATTACTCGATCAAACGCATTATTAAACGGTCACACCAGTAAAATTTACTGTTACAGAGAATTGAAGTTGTTACTTTGAACTCCTTCCCAACTCAAATAATTGAAAAATAGAGATTAATCGTTGTTAAGAAGAACTACAGTATATATCAGAGAAAATATGTTTTTTTTTCTTCTTTATTTTTAGTTATTGAAGACTGGCGAGGAATTCTTTTCGTTTTGGTGCACATGTTGGTGTTTTAAATAATAGTTATATTTTATTTTATTTTATAACCGTCGTTGAACAGCCGGTCCCAGTCGTCGGGTTTACTACTATTATTGTTCAACTCCGTAGCCTTGTAATTTTGAACCCAATACAGAAGACAAGGAAACTCCTGGATCAAGTATTTGGAGAAATTTGCCGTCGTGAAGGACTTTTTAATCAAACTAACCTGCACTTGCGTTACATGGTGATAAAAACAACGAAAACCACCCGTTGCCAGATGGTAAGGGGACTCTAACCCACGATCCGTCTACCACTAAGGATATTTCACGCTAGCACTGTGGTCGGTGCAAGCCGGATGCGGAATTCGTATCGACCAGCCATCGCTGGGATTCGAACCAGGTTCACCTCATTCGAAGGCAAACGCTCTATCCCCTGAGCCGCCACGGCTCAAATAATAGTTATAAATCTTTTTCTTTTTCATCAAAAATAATAGTTGTTTTATCAATTAACCGGATCCGATTCGTTGGAGGAAGCTTATTGAGATTGCTTTGGCATGTAGTAGGCTGTAGTTCATTTGATGAAAAAAAAGAAGCCCTTCCTCGTATGATTGACAAGGTGTCTTTGATAAATAGCCAAAGCATAAAAATGCTACAATTTCTTAATATTATAAGCCTGTAATTTTCGTGTTGAACAAAAACCAAAAATAACAGAAATAAAAAATGGCAAAGTAGTAAAATTGTAAATTTCAAAAGAAAAAGGCATATATTGTGCTCTAACATACATTTCATTTAAGCAAAATGAATCATTTTCATTATTTGTTTGATATGAAAACGTTAACTAAAATTTTTTAGAAATTTAGCGGTAATTTCTTCATTGGTTAGTTATATCAACCAGTTTGAAAATGTTGTCTAAAAATACGAGTTTGGACGTTGATTACTAAAAATTATTACAATTCTAATTGATAACTGTTTCATAATAATCAACTATTTCTAATACTTATTATGGATAATCATGATTAAAGAATATTCTACTCGAGATTATACGTATTTATGTAATCCATGGTCTATGATATCAAAATGTCATATATTATCAAGTAATTTTATAACTACGAATTTTGATTGTTCAAGTCATAAGGTAATAGATAGGTATTTTATGAAACCATAAGCCGAAATTGTATTTACATTTATTTTTTTCAGATTGTGCTAAAAATACTAATATTTCTGTCAAAGGAATTCTCATCGGCATCAAACTATTTTATTTTAGTTTGAAAGGCAAGCAAAAAATGTTTTTTAAAATGTACAACTTTGACATTTCATTGACAAGTTTTTGTAACGGTAGCTTACGATCACACAAGGTTTTGTAATTACAATCACAATAATAATCAAAACTATGTTTATTTGTAATGACGATTACAAGCAATTGATCACTTAATTAATTTATCCTTATTTGAAATTAATTATATTTTTGCCCAAGTCTCTCGAGTAGAACGTGAATTCATGGAACAGTTTACCGTTGCATCAAGAATCAGTATTTTTCTTATGTTAATAAGTAATCATAAATACGTATAAATATATAATACATATAAAAATCTCTTGTAATCATAGCCAAGGGATACGACTACGAGTAATCATAAGTTGCGATTAATGCTACACTGATTACGTGATTATTCACAGTAATTTCCAATGTTAAGACTTCTTATCAAATGTATTTTTTCAACATAAAACTATATTTCATGCTCAGAAATATGAGACTGTTATGTCGAAAGTAAAACAATATTATTATAATCTCGTAGTTAAAGTTTACATCTTGCAATAATGACTGCAACTATGATTAAAAGTATAAATAGTTGTACTCACGATTGCGATTGTAATTGATTACCTGATTGTTTGATTCCTTATCTGCAATCAATTATATTTTTGTCCAACTCTGCTACCCAGAACGAGTTCGAATGATTCAGTAGTTGTATGAATGTAAAGGGATAGTCTGCTATTGTACTACTACTTAAACACTTATGAGTATAAGTAATCATAAGGTGCGTATTAATAAGTTATACGAATAAGAGTTTCCTGTGAACATAAGTAGCGACCAAAAGTAATCAGAAGTCATTATTACTATGTCCCTTTTTAGTTGATTATTTATGATAGCTATTTAAAACATAAAACCTTCTTAAGAAAAATATTTTTTTCAACATGAAACTAAGCATTAAAAGTAAAATTTGTTGAAGCAGTCTTGTCTTTTGGTTGCTTCTTTTAATCATAACTACGACTGTAATTTGATTATGATGATAATTTCATAATGTAAATGTTTACATGCAAACACGATTAGATTTCAAGACATTCATTTTTTGATTGATTGATTCCTTACTCATATCAATTATTTGTGCATGCTGCATAAAATGGGGGTGGGGGGGGGTTAAATTTAGAAAATTTCTAAATGAGCATTATTTTTTACTATCTGTCCCGAATTAGATCCCTGATAACAAATTTAATGACATTAAAAAGTCTGTGTAAATTTCAGATCTTCTAAAGCTTCTAACTACACTTTTCATAAGTAGAATATTAATTATTATTCCATTATGGTGAAAGTCATTAATTAGTTCAAGTGTGAAGATTAATTATTTCTTATGATTTTTCCTTTCATTACAAATGCATCCAGAAAATTTAACCAATTATTTTGAACAAAAGTTGTTCCCGGAACATATTTCATAATTACTTCAAATTTCTTTTATGTTAAGAAAGTAATTAAAATCAATAGCCATAACTATCAGTGTCACAAACGAAACGGAAATCAAAATAACGCAAAGATAATTAAATAAGTGCTTTCAGCTTGAAAAGCTTTCATGGAAGAAATTTTAATCTGATATCCTCTTACGCTTTAACTCACAAAAGTATTCTTTGTTTTGCCCATTTAGAGTTTATTTTATTATTATTACAGAGTTTTTTTTCTTTTTTATTCACCCGATTTTCCGACTCAACTCAAACTTATTTGCGGCTCGCAATAAGCTTATCTAATTTCTGAAACTCGAATAAATGACATCTAAATTACGCCTGAAAGCCGACTTTAATCCATCAAGATGGCTGCTATGCTCCAAGATGGCCGCTTGGTTCATTCATTATTATGCGGCAACGTCATTTGTCTCTGACCAACTGCGTGACAGATGACGTCAGTAGGCGGGGTCAGTCTTAGTCGCATCAGTCAACATGACGTTGCTATCTGTTCCCGTGATGCTCGGGACATCGATCTTCCAGTTCCTCTGTTGAGGAAGTATAAATGTATTTGGTATTGATGCCCGGGATTTCCAGATGTATGCGGGAATGTATAAATCTCCTTCTATAGAACGAGAGAATTTGGTGACGGTATTTGTAAAGATGCCTTCTTTTTCTTTCACTCCTATTTGAATTTCGTACATCACTATCATAAATGCAGACTTTTCTACCTAAGAACTTGATCATGGTAGAAAGAGCCACTTTTTCTTTTGATACGTTATAGGGAATTTTTGTATTTATTTTGCGCTATCTAAGCACAGGGTTTTGATTTCAGTTTTTGTTGCTTTAATTTAATTTCGAATTGTAGTCATTGGATTGAAAATGGAAAGTACACAAATATTTATTATACAACTTTCAGGTTACGCAATTAATACCTAAAACTACCTTTTTAAGCTAAGACGCTCTAAGCAAAACACATCGAACTAAAAACTTATGATCATTTCCTTTAAACTCTAGTTTCATTTATGCAAACAGAAAAATTACTAAAAACTTATAAATTAAATAAAAGAAAAACAAGAATCCTATAATAAAGGTTGTATACGAGAAGATAAATTGTTGTTAAATAAAAGCTTTATATTACCATTGATTTAAAAAATGTTAAAAAATTCGATAAAAGTTTCAATAAATGGCAACATTATTCTATTCAGTCACCGATTCATTTCTTGTTCTTGATCTTTATCACTGAATTTGAAGTTTAATCTACAATCAGAGATTTGAATCCGTGAAGCTAATTACGATTTACTATTTTGCATAATTTCAACTATTCAGATTTTTTGCTTAAGTGATACGCGGAACTTTTGGGCTACATGAAAGGGGAGAGGAGATTGAAGCCATTGATTTTACTCAGTTATAAAAGAAAGATATGCGTCTTCAAGAAGTGTAAATGATCTGTCTTTTTCAAAAGTAATAGTATTTGATCAAATCAACCCAAAACAAATAAATTAATAGTTTAAAATAATTTGACTTTTAAGTTGAATCTGCATTGCCATTTTCGTTAATTATAATGTTATGAGCAGCCGTGACTCCTGGGATAGAACGCATGCCGTCCAATGACGATGGCTGATCGATGCGATTTCCGCACCCGGCTCGCACCGACCACACTCTGACGTAAAATATTCTCAATGGTAAATGGATCATGAATTGGGGCCTCCATGTCGTTAGGCTAATCATGGGAAGTTTCCGCGGTTTTCCTTTCTATGTAACAAAAATGAGGGTTAGTTCCATTAAAAAATCTTCCATGAAAGCAAATTTCTCCGTATACTTGATCCAGGAGTTTCCTTGTCTTCTGGATTGGGTTCAAAATTACTAGGCTACGGAGTTAAAATTTCGTAAACGTAAACTCAAAATTGGGTCAGCTTTTTATATATATATAGTTAATTCTTGAGAGAAATTCATTGATTTTCATTGTATCACTGTCTGTAATTTGATTTGCATTTGAGGCATTTAACATCATTAATCTTTTGAACTTAATTCAGGAGATGGGAGATCTTCTGAGTTGCACATAAGGTTAACACAACTTTCGTGGATAATATTTTAGCGAAACTAATTTCGAAACAAATGTCTGCATTGAATGGAAAAAGACACCACAAATAGCTCCCATCCCTACTATTTTTGCTTAAGTAAATTGCGTATTTTTATAAAGTTTTAAAATTAATATAAATATTTCTTGCAAAGAGGCAACTTTTATATTAACATTATCATACATTATAGTTACCATATTTATATATATTTAAACTCGAGAGAACAACATGACATTTCACATAAATACAATAGTCTCATATCTTAAACAATAAATAGAATAGCATATTTCAAATCAGATACAATAGTATGATCGTATTTCACACTAGATTGAATATCATTAAATTTTATTTCTATGTAATACTAGCATGCTTCAAATTAGATAAAATATCATGACACTAATATAATAGCATAACTCTAGACGGATTAACATGACGTTTAAAACTTAAATATTTTTTCTATATTATCTATTGGAGATATGAATACAACAATCCCATACCTGAAATTATAGACAGAGTAGTGTGAAAATTGAAATTTGGCATAATACTATATCAAAAAGTAGTTACAATAGCTTTAAATTTCTAACAGACATGATGGTATTATTCTTCGAACTGGAATTAAATTTGAAGTTAGATAAATTTAAAAAAAATAAATAATTACAGGGTGCAAAATAAATAAATAAATAAAATCCGGCCAAAGAATATTTAATGTGACCTTAGAAAATAAATAAATTAGCAAAATATAACAAATAATTATAAGAATGGTGTTTTACTAAAAAATAAATTGAATTGATTTCAAGGAGCCAATCTTTTGCAGCGACGCAGAGGCGAAAACGTTTATTGAAATTTTCAGCAATGGACTATAAATATCCCATTCTCGCTGAAACGATTGCTTTAAAGAATCCAAAATTTTGTTTGCAACGATTTCAAACTGCGGTTTTTCTTGTTTAAGCAATTCTAAAATCACAGATCTCTTACTTGACATTGTAACAAAAGCCAAAAAACAATACATACCGTCATGTGGGGCTACTTTGTGCAGGATTTCGCAGTTTCTGAACTTTGACATGTAAAAAAACTATGTTAATTCAAACTTTAGTAAAATTTATCGATATTATATTTATAACTGGACTCAGACGAATGAATTTGATCAATATGGGCATTATTTGCATGTAATATTTACAAATAATGAGTCAAAACATACCTTACACAAAGTAGCCCCCAAGTGGGGCCCCCAGTGCATTTTTTTTTCATTTTCCGTTTATTTGTTATTAATTTTCTATTTTTTTTAACACTAACATGATATAATTGTTTATTTATATATAAATAAAATATTTTGCACCTGCGACAATTGTTTTATCAACGTCTTTGCATTTCACAGCTAAAGCTTCCGCGCACACTTTTCGACTTCCGACGTTCTCGGAAAGTTGTTGACATTGGATGAACGAAACACACTCTGAGATTGTTTTAAAATTCGAAAAATGTTTTGTAGTAATAGAGGAGACTTCTATCTTCAAATTCCACACATTTTTAACGTGAAAAAAACATAATACTGAATAGCAGCACTTGAAAAGTGCCAATTTCGAATTTGCACAAAGTAGCCCCACATGACGGTAAACTAAGACATATTAAAATATTTTATAATAAGTAGTCGACAAAAATAAATGAACAAACAAATAAGAAAGAAGTTGGTTAATTTCTCTTCCATAAAGCATTAATTTTATTAATTAATTTTTTTTTTGTTGCTTTAGATGCAACTGCCTTTTTTGCTTAAACTAGATACTTTAGGCTAGATACAACTGCATAACATTTCGAATCAAATACAATATTTCTTATTTTTAAAAAGACATAATGATTAGTAAGGCGTCTAAACATTTATACCAAAAACTCAGTGGAGAAAAACTGACATAATTAGATGTATAGAAAAAAAAATCGGATTTGAAATCTTTAAAAAAATTATAAGATCTTTAATTAACATTAGAACTTATAATGAGCAAATTGTATTTTTTTGCTGCTTCTTTTAATAAATGTGTGCTTTTCTTTCCCTCATTTGAAATCTAGAAATACAAGTGAAAAGAAATAATCTTAAGTGTAGAACATACATTTGCTCATATCTCATATCTGTTCATCTCATAAATCTCTGTTCCTTTGCTCATAATGTATCTGTGTTAGAACTGGTTTCGGCTGGAGATATTCAGGCATTCCTGGCTGATAAGGATTTGCGGGGATCTATGCTGAACTGGTATTCTTTTAGAACATTTTGGGTTTTGTTCGTAATAATGAAGAGAAAGATCTCTTAAATTTTGTAATACATTTTTTATGATCTATTTGTATTCAATACCAGAGTGATAAATTTGAGGGATAATAGAATATTACGAGGCAAACACTTTTTGCCATTGAACACAAGATCGTGAATAAAAAGTGCTACTGATATAATGAATTTTATACCTGAAAATCAAATAAAAGAAACAAATATAAAGGATACAAAAAAGATTGAAAGATTTAAAAAAACAAACATATATAGTTATTATAAATTATTATAAATTTTACATTTCGTAAATAATTTTGATTCATTTAGCATTTTTGCATAAAAAAATCATGTCAAAATACATATTGGAAAGAAATTCATCTTCACAAAGTTGTTTTTCTGGACATGTCATCCTCTACTTTTTACAAAATTCGCATAAATTGCTTTTAGAAACACTGTTATAAATTTCGGAATGAATTGTGATAACATCTTTCAAATTCGTTGCTACCTTAATAAGATGCAAAGCTGAACCATATTTGTAAGATTTTGCATAGCATTACGGTATTTTAGCCTCACAGCGCATGCGCGAAAATTTCCCTACAAAGGTAAGTATAAATAAAGTTATGTTACAAATGACGGGAGAAAAACACCCTGCGGAATCTTCGCTTTAATGCTCAATCCTAGCATTTTAAAATCTGATTACGCGATATCGTGGTTCAACTTGGTTCATGGTTGAAAGACAATCCTATTAAGTCCTGTTCAATTTGAAATCTTACTAAGGTACTACTCAGTTTAAAATCCTACAAAGGTTACAGAAAATTTGTTTGATATTGTCGTTCAAGGTTGAATCTATTTTTTTTTTCAGAAATTGTACCCTATTTCTTTTGAAGTTCATCAATAGTGACGCATATCAAGCCTTCATTTTCTGCATTTACTAAATAGTCCGAGGTGGATCCTGGCCTTCTGAATAAGCTTTTTACAGACTAGGCTTTTACAGCCTGTGCACTCTCAGAAATAAAACTCTCACATTTGACGATTCAGCATTCCTTGAGCCGTCTTTCGTTAATTTTGAGAGTCATACGTTGTTGCGAAATCACGTGATTTGTAACGAAACATGAACTCTCCAATATATAACGAAAATTTTTATTCAATTACGGAACATCATCGTAGCGCATTGTGGGAAATTTTAAACTAGAATGAAGACTAGACGATAGAAAATAAAGTGACGATAAAGTCGACCGGTTGCATGTTGGTCAAGGAGTTGGTCTTGAATTGGCACCAGGAAGAACCCGGGTCGTTACACCCGGCATGGGTGTAATTTATCTCTCTGTTATATCAGTTTTTCTTGTGTAGTTTGGTGCTTTACATTGCCCACGATAAAGTGACTAATAGAAAAGTTAGGCTATTAGGTGCGCAGAATTTTTTTTTTGGGAGGGGGGGGTTGGAAGAAATAGGTAGGTATAAAAAAAGTAAAGGAAGAACTCCCTAAGTAAGAACTCCCCTAGTCGTTTGTCTGGACCCGTGGCGGTGACTATGGTAACGAGGTAAGTAAGGGTGTGGAGTCACTGTTTAGGACATGTTTTGACCCGGGTTTAAAATCTTTTTCTTCGGTCTTTTGTGCTAGTCCTAGAGTAAATAGAAGCTACCCTCCCTGAAATGCGCTATTCTTGTTTCCATAGCAGCAGACGGTCTCAGTCTTAGTGGCGGGGGGAGTTCTTATCTCAGACAATCTATAGGTAAGTATTTTATTTACATCGCACTAGAGCTTCACAATGGGCTATCGTCTGGGAAACATCCCTGTGGATGATCCGAAGACAAGTCATCCCAATTTTGATCGGCTGCAAAGGGGATGACTCCTCCTCTTATCTGCAAACTGGAGTAAATAGAATGACGAAATATTTTTTTTAATTTTGACGAAATTCGTTTCTTCGAAGAAGTTATGATAATTGTGTAGTCACTTTTGACGAAATTTTTAGTCGGAGCATATACCAGGAAACAGTTCCATCAAAAACGAGGAAAGTTTCGTGAAATTTAAGTATCCATTTTCTACAGTGTTTACCAGTTATGGTCCAAAAATCTTTTTTATAAGCCATCTAAAATCCTCAAATTTGTGAATCAAATTTGAGATGGATTGATTGAGAAATTTTTGAATCAAAAATTCAAATAGTTTCTGCTAGTGTATGTTGATCTGGCATTGAAGATTACTTAGCGTTGATATGAAGAGGCTCTTTAAATGAGCGGCATAGCTTCAAATGGGATCATTATGATCATGCACAAGACATCCAACGTATTCTCATCGGCACATTGAACAAAAAAGGATGGTTAAGTTTGGTAATGACTTTGAGAAAATTTAACTATGAAATATGATTTCATAAGTCGTGGCAAAATTTGAAAATTTTATCATGGTGCATTAGAGCAGGGTACAAAAATCATTTATTCGGTTGAATTTACTTTTCAGTTTTGTATTTTTCATTAAATGTGTGGTAATAAGTACTATAATTTTAAAAAACCAGAATTTCTGGTAAAGCATTACCGCATGATCGGAAAAGAGGGCCACACAAGTGGTTTAAATACGATATACTTTGGTTTTATTAACCAAAATTTTGTTGATGTTTTTTTTCTTCTCCGTTCCCGAGTTATATTTCAATCTAACATCCTGATGTTAAAATTTGTTTTGCAAGAATTTTAAATAGCGGAATATTTGTTTTTCTTTCGATTAAATTTGACTTTATGGATTGATTGACTTTCTTTATTCTGCTAAGGCATCTATTTTCCCAAGTGAACAAAGTTATCGACAACGTTGAACATTTGGTTAGTTTTTCATTTTTAGGTTTGGTTTGAAAAAAGTTTTTCGGAGCTAAGGAAAAATCGTCTTTTTTTTGGCTATGTTAAATTATTAATTAATATTCAGCTAATGCAATTGTAAAATTATACCCATATTTTTTATGGTTTTACATAAATTAAGTTATTGGTTTTTAGAGATTTTGTGTGAGGATTCTCAAAATTTTTCTACTTTTTAAAATAAAACATAATAGTTTCTGCAAGAAGAAAATTCTATTTGATCTCACAATTTTTTACATTGATCAATCGTTAATATTAAGGAAAAAAAAACTGGGTATACTTTGTGTTTTGTAGACTAACAGATTAACAATAAACATTTTTTCCCTGTAAATGAACTAAATTTTACCAGCCTTAAGTCTGGTAAACTGAACGTACTCTAAAACTTCGACTTAAAGAACAGGGTAGATGTATCCAAAATCAGGATATTAACAAATCCTCTGTCGCCCTATGTAGTTGGAATTCTAATCACAGTTTTGAGTTTTCTTCTGATAAAATCATTCAACACTGATCTTCATCTACCGAACTTGATTTCTGGGAATCATTCCGTATTTTGAAAATTTTGAATAATTTAGTTAATGATCTTCCTATTATATCCTCGTTTCCCAATGTTTGGAAATCTATTCTAATTTAATCTTTTGCACCTTGGAATTCCCACCAAATCTTCTCTCATATGTTTCTTATCATCCTTCTTTTCATCCTTCTTCTTCTTCAAACTTGTTCCTCTGGCCCTACAGGTTAAATCACTTTGCACGGGCTTATATCTTTACTTCTCAACTGTGCTCTGGTGTTTATTGTCTATAGAATGGAAACTATAGTAGTACTTTCATTTGTGCTTTATTTATGTTGTTTCTCCGATTTACTGATAAAAAAGAAGAAAAAAAAATTGAAAACTTAGGGCTCTAACTTAAACTAAAACATATAAATTATTTAAAGATGATTTTCGAGTGTTTTAAAAATGAATAAATTTTAACCTCGATATAATTTACTCCATTACCATGAGGCTCATGCAGATAATTTTTCTGGAAATGCTTCCGAAATATGTTTGAACA
The DNA here is from genome assembly GCF_982258835.1 of Parasteatoda tepidariorum. NCBI lineage: Eukaryota > Metazoa > Arthropoda > Arachnida > Araneae > Theridiidae > Parasteatoda > Parasteatoda tepidariorum. Next base: position 15,556,896 of record NC_141756.1, on the reverse strand, counting down.
AATTAAATATTTTAAATTATTGCTTTCGAAATATTCTTCTTAACCACTTGAGATCCAACATACAAAATATTGGACAACATGTAAAAAAGGATGTTTTAAGATTATGTTTTTGCAATTGCTATGAAAAATGATAAGAAAAGTAAGAAATTCCATTCATGTAAGCTTTTGAACAGTTTTACGACTTGTAAATATCTTATGATTTGAATTTTAGTGAATTTTATTTTAAAATCAAAATGAGAAGTAATTAAAATACCCTGCAAAATCCTAAAAAGAGTTTCATATTTGTAATTAATAATTAAAAATAATCAAAAAAGGTTAAGTTCAATTAATTTGATTTTTTATACTTCGTTTTGGTAAAAACCACTTTTTTGACATTGATTTTCATTGACAATAGTCGAGAATAGAGAATAGTAGACGCAATAGAGAAATAAGAAACAAATAAAAAAAATCACATAATACCTATTTTAAACATTGTAATAATTCCTCAGCATATTATATTGATAATAACTTGTACAGAAGTGATGCGCTGTCAAAAATTCTGCATAAAATTACGATATAAAATATTGGTAAAGAGAGTGTAGCATCTGTAAAATTTATTACAACGCAATATCCATTTTAACGTAAAGATTTATATCGTATCTTTTATTTGTTTACTGTGTTACTAATGTTTACTTAATTACAGTGATTTTACAGTATGCCATATTAGATTTTTTACAGTAAAATTGGATTTATGGTAAAGAGCACTGACACTTAGGGTGTCAGTGCTTTTTGCCCAAATTTTTACAGTGTACAGGTAGGTTTTAAAGTTGGTGTAATTAAATTGAACCATAAAAATTCTAAGCTTAATTTATATTAAGAAATATATAATTTAATAATTCAATTGTTGCTAGAGAAACAATACTTGTATGTAGGGTAATTTCTTTATTTGCATTTGAGAAATCTTAAAAGATTTACATTTCAAAGGGATTAAAAATTTGGTTTGATTTTATATAATCAACATTCAAACGCGTAATGTATAAAGAAAAGCCTTTTACCGAAATATTCGATTGTCAAAAAGGGGAGTAAAAAAAATTCTCATCCTTGGGGGCAGATTAAGGTCGATAGTTTCCATCATGGGCCGCACGTGACCAAGAGTGCTGTAGTTTCGAGATTAGTCCCATCCCTGCGACGGGTTAAATGAGGGTTGAGAACCCTACAGTTAACACTTTAAATCCAATCTTTTGAGGAGGCGGCAGGTACTACTGTCATAGAAAACCCCTTTTTACACTTCCAGATATCTTTGCTTTATAATCTGTGCATAGAGCAGCAATGTCAACAAGTTCTCCTCCCCTAAGGGTAACACTTTTGAATTAAAAAAGGGTGTGACTGCCCTCTTCAGAAAAATGTTATTTCAGCGTTTTGCATTTAAATCTGGAATATTTTGTTACTCTTTTGTTCAGAAGCAGTGCTCAATTTAAAAATATATTCATGGTCTTATTACAGTTCTAAAATATTCATTATTGTTTTTTTTTCCTAAAGCGTGGGAAGCAAAAGAAGAAAATATTTATGCTGTTATGTTTTATATAGTGTCACAATATATGCTGAGCAAAAGTATTTCAAACTCCATTTGTGGTAAACTTCATAATTACGTCGTCGATCATGTAGGTAATTTAAAAAAAAAAAAACTGAATATCTCTAATTATAAGACCCAATAGCTAAATTAAGCAAGGACAAAATAAATTAAAATATTCAAGGACTAAAATATTCATTGTTATTTTTTTTTTCTAAAGCGTGGGAAGCGAAAGAAGAAAATGTTTAAACTGTTATGTTTCATTTGGTGTCACCATATATGCTGGGCAAAACTGTTTCAAATTCTATTTGTGGTAAACTTTATAATTACGTCGTAAGTAATTTTTGATAAAAAAAAAATGAAAAAAAGAAACTGAATATCTCTAATTATAAGACTCAATAGCTAAATTAAGCAAGGACAACCTTAATACTTATCCTATACATATATCCTAGATATATATTCTAGAAAAAGTTAAGACATGCTGGTGCTGGGAGTACCAAATGAATAGTAAAATTTAGAAATTGAATATCGATTAAATAAAATTTACTTTTTTTGCTTTTAGACGCAAGTTCCATCAGGGAAACATTAATTTTGTTCAAATCAACTTACAATTTTTGAATTTAACTAGTTATGTGATTTAAAATTAACTGACTGAGGGAAATGTACGTTTGCATGACTATATATTTATAATGGAAATTAATTTGTATTTAATTGTAATAAATTTCGAAAATAAATTACATAATAAGCAATTATTCAGTAACTACAAAGCTCTACATTAATCAAATATTATATTATTTTATCTCATGTGGTCACAGTAAAATTTAGCTTTTATATTTCGAATTCATAATAGTTTGTATATAACATATGTTACCTTGAAGGACGGAAATAAAGAGAATGTCGACTTTCGACGGTGAACATCCAAAATATTTGTTACATCCGCCTTGATATTAATTTATTCGTTGATATTATTATATTTATTTGATATTTTAATATCTGCTGATGATAGATTAGGAGAAATATCAGTGTTCGGAGTACTGGTTAAATGCAAACTGGGAAGTGGCACTTGACTTTAAAAACATTCATGTAGGGCATACCGGGCAAATGTATAAAGGGGCAGGGGCATTTAACTAGACCTAATATATATTTCGGACATTTGCTAAAGTGACTATGTGATTGTCAACATTCACCGGTGGAAGTCAACAATTACCGATTTCGGTCATTAACAGTAACATAAATAGAATTGTCGTTCATTTGTTAAAAATAATAATGCCATCATTGTCCACATAAAAAGGATTATTTCTCTTAAAGATTTTTATGCATAAATTCCTCAAGGTACAGGCTTTTTTTATTGCCTCAGCTCAAAATGGGATGAGGAAAGTTTAACTACAATTACAACTCATGTAATAATATTTAAAAAAATTAATATTTAAAATAAACTAACAAATGGGGCAAGGGGCAATTATGATTAACTAAAGTAAAAAATATTATTCTGTGAATATAGAGGGGAAATTAAAGTTTTATTTTTTTCTCTTCACAATGTTACAATCAATCGATTAAAAAATCTCATAAAAATGTCTATTCCAAAAATTTTAAAAAGTTAGAAACTTGAATCGAACATTTTTCTCAAATTTCCAAAGATTATACTTTAACAAGGATTTTTTTTGTTCACAACTTAATTTTTCACCATAAAAAAGGTATAATAAAGTTAGAAGTTTCATTGCACTTTTCACAAGGTTGTAATTACATCTCGTTTTAACAAGACATTGTGTAAGAGACCATTGTTACAAATTCAGTAAAAATACAGACTGCTGGCTACTTCGTATTCACTAAGATTTCAAAAAGCTGGTGTTTCAAATTCACTAAAAATACAGAAAGCTGACGGTAACCTCATTTTCATTGAGGCTTCAACAAGCTGGTGCTTCAAATTCTGTTAAAATACGGAAAGCTGGTTACTTCATATTCATTAAGTGCTTCAAATTCACGAGAGATCTCATCATCCGTAATGGGTTTTTTTAATAGTTGAAGTTAAATTAAAATTTAAAATAAAGCTTTTTTGTAAGTACTTTTTTGTAAAATAAAATTCGTTAGTAAAGTAAAAATTACTGATAAAATAATTTCCTTTTGTAAAATGAAATTTATTAAGTGCTGTATTTTAATTAATTTAATAGTTTAAAGTTAGAGTGAGAGGGCTAAATTCAGTTGACGAAGAAATGAAATCTAAGAAAACTTAATTAGCAAATTTTTATCACTGATATTAAAAAAATAGTTGGCAAATCAAAAAGGGTTTTGTTTCCTTACTGTTTGAATTTGAAATGTTCAAGCTGAAATTAAAAAGAAAAATTAAAAATAAAGTCTATCTGAGTTGTTTAGTTTCAGAAAATGCGCTTAAATCGTGTTATAATGTAATCTGAAATTTGATGATGCCTTCAATAATTCATCATTTCTAATTTACTTATAAGATCATGACATGTTAAGGCAGTTGTCCACTTTAAAGCAGACATTCAGGTAGAAAGTTGCAGATATGATGTCTGTTCTACGACTGATTAAATGCAAGCATCTTGATTATTTATAAAATTAATTAATTGTGTGCGCCATACCGTGTCTGTTAACCACGCCCACACCATTTGACGAAAAACGTTTCTCGTCGTTGCCATTCTGTTCTGCAGAATTCCGATGACGGATGATGTGTCGGGTGGAGTCCGAATTTCACGGTTCGGCAAATTCTGTTCGGAGATAGATATCTTGGACTTTTCTGACGGGCGACATCCCTCAAATGGTACACCTTTCCTACGGACAGGGGGTTATGAAATATTCGTAGGTAGAAAGGTGTGGCAATTTTTGCAAGCATATGCATGCGAAGGAATGATACACACATCATCGCAAACGATATTTCAAGTTATTACGAAGTGGCAGACGATTCTGTGACACGCAAGAAAATACTTATTGAAGATCATTACTGGATGGTTTCGAGATTAAAACATCATGAATTTTCACTTGAAAAGTATCCCAGCAGCTTGGCATAGTCTAAAATATAGTACTTCTAAAGTTCTACGACTATAGATATACCATGTATCGAAGTTAAAAATTTTTAAAAAATCATATCGAAAACTAAATCCCTAGTTTTAGTGCTTTCTCAGAACTACATTTTTAACACTATTTTTACCACGGTTTTGTGAATGCCTATTTCGATCAAAAGGTGCTTTCGACACGTTTACAGTTAAAATAAAATAATTGTCAAGGCTGAAAAAATTTCAAATTCAGAGTTAAGCACAAATATTTAAAACAATATATTTGTGGATAAAATGCATACTATTGAAAAGCAGCTGTGTTATTGAACTTTTTAGAATAAGTGTAAGTTGCTGCAATGATCTGCACCAAAAAGCAACATGGCTGAAACCGAGAGAATATTAAAGTTATGCAACAGCTTCCGTATTTCCAGTTTCAACTGAAATCGTCATTAATGTGACTAAAATCGATAAAATGCTATAAAATAGCGTTCTTACTTTTAAAATTGTTTAAAACTGGAAACCTGGAAGAGATAAAAGGAATATCGTGTGCGCATTTCTATATCCAGAAGGAGTTGTAAGGAAATTATACAACCGAATTAATTTAAAAACTTCAGTTCTTAAAGTCAAAAAATGCTTTGAAAAGAGATAATTAAACTTAGATAATAATTTAAAGTTAAAATTTATAAAGTGTTTTTTGAAACCACTATGGTACAAATAGTGTTGATAAGATCATTTAAATATATCACAATTATTGTAAGATGTCTAGTGTTAATAATCATTTAATTCTAACACGATCATTGCATACGAGTCACGTATTAATAATAATAATAATAATGTGTTATTATGTTAATAATGTCGTTTGTATGCTTACAACAATCAACGTAAAGAACAAGTTCTTGTTTCTCTATAGAATTTGTTTTGTCACATTTTTCGTTTGAATAGAATAATAATTTAACGAGCCTCTGTTGCTGAAATGTAGAATAATATAATTTATTTTCTAAAAAATACAATTGAATATAAACAATTTCTTAATCTGGCTGAAGAATTGAACTCTGTACTCAACTTTGTTTTTAAACTGCGTTGTATTTTGTAATAAATAATACGACGTTGTAAACAATTTCTAAAAATTTACATAGATATTAAAATAACATTTTGTTTGTTGAAAAAAATTTTTTGCTTCCATCGACTATTTTTTTTAACAAAAATTTAAAGTTTTAAAAATATAAACATTTTGTGGGATAACGGATCTTTATTTTTCAGATATTAAGACATAAAACTTGCTCATCATTTAAAGTATTTCAGCTCATAAATATATAGTTGCAAACAAGGTGGAAGAAAACGCACAATATACGCTGACAAAAAATTACAACTTAAAAGTTCAAGAACGTGGCATATTGTCAAGATAGCCTTTTTTGATTCACCATGTACTTCAATTATCATTGTAAAAAAGGATTTTTCAAAATTGAGCGAAAATGTGTCAAAATGGCTTCGAAGCTAATAATTGTCGAATTTGAAAATCACATGCTTTCAAAATTGAATCAGCATATGTTCATTTTCATACAAAATGCATGTGTAGTCTCAAAAGAGATGTGGAGGGAGGAACGCGTGAGAGATAAGTTCGTTAGTTATCGGCAGAATTCGAATAAAGCCCTCGGAACTTGAAGTAGTATGCTTAACTTGAAGTAGTACCACATTACCACCCCACATTAACCACAGTACCACATTAACTTGAAGTAGTACCACCCCAGCCAACGAAAGAATTGGGAATCTTATACACTGACCTCTGCAATGACATATCATGACATAGTACTAATTTCTAATTTCAAGGGTATAAAGGGTTGCAATTTGTAAAATTAGGGTCCCAATTGCTTAGTTAGAAGATTGATAATTTTTATTTACACTTTCCTGCATTGCTATGTCTTAAAAACTTTTAATCGAATGGAATGTATGACCTGATTTGTCATTGCGGTGGACACTAAATAAAGGTCCACAGCTCTTGACAGAATGGAGTTTACAACTAAGAGTTTAGAGAATGCTATTTGGAATTCGGAGGTCATTGGTTCGACTCTTGATTCCAACCAACGAGCTCTTCGCTCCCCCAAATACATTTTGCTCAATAATGAGTATATGCTGATTCAATTTTGAATACATGGGGCTTTCAAATTCGATTATTATTTTCTTCGGAGTTATTTTGACACATTCTAGCTCAATTTTGAGAAACCCTTTTTTACTGTGTATTTCATTTTCATTATTTTACTTTTTATAAGCCCACATTGTTTTAATCATCTTTCACATAAAATTTTTTGAGTATTATTGCATTCTACTAATTCTATTATTAAATAAAATGGAATTATGCTTTTCATATAAAATAAAAAAAAGATTATACTTGTCTAGTTTCTAATGTTTTATCGATATATCTGCATGCAACACATAATATCTATTTTAAAAAAATTAAACAAATGTATTTATCTTTAAACTAAATACGATTGAATTTTTCCTACAACTCAATTTTTAAATTAAGAACATCTAAAAACAAGATGTTACAAATATTATGTTTTTAATAATCTCTCAAACAGGCAAGGGCTCCAAAAATTTTACAACAAAAACCATAAAACATTGAATTCGTTTAGATTGTGTTGTGTTGAAGAACGGTAGAAAAGTAAAAAAAAATGAATTATAGTAGTTGATTTACATAGTTTGTGAGTACTAATTACTTTACTTATCTAAATTTTTTTTATACACGATGTGTTATGGTTTGCTTAAAAAATTTTTAACAAACAAGTATATATGACTGGAACTATCTGATCGAATTAATTTTAATAGCGTAGATGTTTTCATATACTTTTGATCCCTCATTAAAATTTAAGGCAATTATAGTTCAATTTAATTGTAAATTACATTATCTATTTCGAATTTTTTAATGATAGTTTTATTTTATAACCGGCTCTGAACAGCCTACCTAACCCTGAGTTTACGACTATCAATGTTCAACTCCGCAGCCTTATAATGTTGAACCCAACCCAGAAGACAAAGAAATTCCTAGATCAAGCATAAGGTCCAACTAGCCGTGTATAGGACTTTTTGACTGAACTTTGGATGATTTGCGCTGTATGGAGAGCAAAATCACGAAAACTGCCACGATCAGCTTCCACGGCAATGGGGTTCCAACCCACGATCTGTCTACCACTTACGATATTTTACGTTAGCGCTGTGGTTGATGTGAGTCGGGAGCAGAATTCGTATCAATCAGCCACCGTTACGATTCGAACCTGGATCACCTCATTGAGAGGCGGGAGTTCTATCCCCTTAATTACCATGGATTATTTTTTAATGTCATTTTCCTTTAATTTGTGAGATAATCATTTATTATAAACCGTATTTTGCTGACCTATATTTTTAAGTTTTGACCAACTAGTTTGTGTGGTGGGTTTAGTTTTCATCTGCCACAGCTTGGCCGGGGGTATGATTCCCCGTGCTTAAGGTTGGAAGTCTGATCAGATTGAGCTTACTCCAGTTTCGTCTTAGTAGTTCAGAATTTTTCGTTATGTAATGTTTTTAGTAGTTGCAGAGACGGAAAAGTCCATGTTTGTGAGATTTGGGGGGAGTATGGCGGATGCAGAGTGTTTACTACCATCATCTACCCTTTGGTTTAAATTGCTGCAGGGTATAGTGTACGTATGCATAGTATTGCCTTCAGGTCATTATAAAGGAGATATCTTAAATTACCGTTAATTACCCGTTCATGCTGCTCCAGTTCAAAATTAACAACTTCCTCCGAAGTCCTTATATTTTTCTGCAATAAAACTCAATATTAAGAAAAAAATCTGTTTTTCAATTCGTTAAATTGCCATATCTTAGTAATTCTAGTTCTTTAGAAAACCAGCTAATATTAACGAGCAGTTAAATTCAGAATTAATCTTCTATTAAGCAGATGAAAAATACTTAATTGTTTCCAATAAACAAACAAAACAATTGAAGAATAGATATAGAAGAGAAAAAAATAAAATAACACAAAAAGAAGAAGAAGAAAACAAAAATGACATCCCATCTCATCGCCTGGGCTTATCATAGATACTTTTCATTCCAACTTATCTACTGATAGAGCGGAAAAGAAAGAGATATACTCCCGGTCAGCCATTTTTCCTTCCCTCATCTTCCGCATCGCTCCTCTTCTCCATCCTCTCCGCATTCTCGGATGCGGAAAGAGAGAGAAGCCAGGGTGACGTCACTGAACACTGATTGGTGGATTCCGGGGAATCCCGCCCTTTCCTCCACTTCCTTCCAGGAGAGCCTGAAACCGGGAAAAGGAGAGAAAAAACTCACGAGGAAGGAAACGGGAAAAAGGGCGTAGGGCGGGAGGAATATACGCGGAACAGCCCTAAGATGTGCATCTTCCTGGGTGAGATTGAACAAGCAGATTCGCCCCTGCATCGATCGGGAGGGCGCCATTAAAATATTGCCGATAAACATATTATATTCGAAAAGCCCCACGGCGCGTTGAGCCCGGCGAAAACTTGTCCGTCTGTCGTAGAGGGCATCTTAAGTTTCGGAAGACCCCCCTCCAAGATTTACAGTCAAACTGGGCCCTGAATTGGAGATAAGCAGCTATCAAAGTAGGTAAGATTAGCCTGGAATTTATTCTTTTGAGGTATACCTTTAGCTTGTACATTCCTACCTCCCCCCTTCCTCTACTGCGCATGTGTAGCAATTCGTTAGAAATGCAGCGACGATAAGCTTTAGTCGACTTTTCTTTTTTATCCTTTTTTTTTTCCTTCCTGGAATATTTTGTACGGATTTAAAGATTTAGGAGAGCTTTAGAAATCTGAAGTTTTCCTTATAGTGTTTTCTTTTTTCTTTATATAAAGTTTTGCATTCCTTAAAAGAAGAGAAATGCTAAAAAAAACTATTTGATCAAAAGATTGATTTTTAATAAACTAATTTGGAGCAGAGGCAGCTGTTTTTGTAGGTATTAGGAACAAATTATTAACAATAAGTTTGCTATTTTTTGATCAAAGGAAATAATTTGAACATTTAAACGTTGCTTATTATATTCTCGATAATAAATTTAAAAAAAAATGTTCTTATTTTTATAGATTGTTAAGAGAAACTAATTTAAACTAAGTAAAATAACTTCCGTCTTTTTGATAAAATCTATTTTTGTGAATAAAAAGATATTTAAAATTATAAGTACAGTAGAGGTAATAAATTAATTTAGTTTGAAATAGAGTTGTTTGAAGGATTACTTTGGTTATGTAAATTAAATCTTCTTAGTTCTGATCTTAAATTGGAGTGTTTAAAGATAACTGTGAATATTTCAGAGACACAGATTGTTTGCCACATAATAAATAAAAGCATATTTACTCATTGCTCTCTCTGTTAATAACTGTATTTGAAATAGATAATTAAATTATGTGAAGCCAAATTCATGTTACCAAGCATACAATCGATAAAGTAAATTTCAATGTTCAAGTTTTCTGTCAGTAGCGTAATAAATAGTCACTTCCATTTTAAGTAACGTTTAGGTCATTTTGCATAAAAAAAATTTAAAAAATCAGTTTTTGTATCAAAATGATGTGACAATAAACAAACAATTAATGTAGTTCAGGGATTATTGCATAATTTTATTTCCTTTATTTGTAATGGAATCTACATACATGCTTTTAAATTTTAGGTAAATTTGATATAAAATTCATGAAGTTATTAAAATGTTGTTTTAAGAGTTAGATTTCTTTTATTGTTTTATTTGGGGGTTGAAACTTTTATTAGCGTTGTTAATCCTATTAGAGTTAATTCATCTAGGCCATACACAAACAACGTTAGGTTCTCAAGGTAAGGAAATCAAATAATAAAACAAACTCAGACTAAAGCAAAAATAAATAAATGAATAAATAAATAAAATACAAAAAAATAAGTGGGTAAACCATAAGGGAAGGTACTACAGGGTAGTGGAATCTATACAGGGTAGCGCAAAAAAAAAAAAAAAAAAAAAAAAAAAAAAATCAATGACAATAAAACTTAATTAAAAAAAATATTTTACTTACTTTAAATATTTAGGATGATAAAACTGAGAAGATACACTTATTCAAAATCAAACAATTTCCTTATAAGAGGACATTTTTCTGAACGGATTCTTAAAGATAATTAAATTATGATTGTACAGTATTTTCAACTTCTTTTTTTCCAAATATAACATTCAAAATTACTTATAAATCATAAAATTAAATTCACACTGCTCAAACGTCCTGCTTTGAAATAAAATTGTAACTTTCATTGGATTTAATTGTTTAATTTTAATGTTGATATGTTAATACAGCTGAATCTCAAAATTAGTTCTAGGTAAAACATGAATTTTTTTTTTGTGTGTGAGTGCATTGTACACCGATTTTTTTTTTTCCTGTATCACGTATTGCATAAAGAATGCATAAACAAAACTCTAAATGATTTCTTACTCCACGAGTAAAAAGTAAAAAACATTGATTTTAAATATTATTATTTTATTTTCCGACAACAAGAAATTCGTTATAGATACACAGAGACTTGCATTTAAAAATCTATACATACTTGAAATTTTATTCTGAGTAAATACTATTTTAAAATTGCTTTTTTTTTTTTAATGAAAGCCTTCTTCTGTATTTATGAGCTTTCATCAAGCAGTCATGGTTTTATCAGATACGAAAAAATTTTCTTACACTAATACATGAAAAAAATAAAAGATTTTAGTAGATAGGTATTTTGTTAACGTCCCACTAGAGCTGCACAATGGGCTATTGGTGACGGTCTGGGAAACATTCCTGAGAATGATCCGAAAATATGTCCTCACAATTTTAATCTCCTGCAGGAGGGATGGCATCTTCCCTTTGGCAATCCGATGACCTGTGCGCGAAGTCATGCACTTTACTGTAGAACAGTTTAACGAGGACCGATACCGTGCACCTTTGGTCCCTACGCAGTCTGATTAAAAAGATTCTGAAAAATTGATTCACTAACAAGAATAAGATTCCTCTTTGTGATTCTACTTACACCTTTCTTAAGATAAGAAATATACATTGACTTATTAAAGGGATTTTTCTTTTGATTTCCTAAAAGGATATTTTCTAAAAGGATATGTTTATATTTTTTTGTTATTATTATTATTTTTTGTTTGTTTGTTGGTCGCAGAAATGAGCCTGATAATATGGTATACAACTACGCAGTTAGAAATTCGGGAAAGCGATCAATAAATAAAGTTTTTGCTTGAGTAATATGTTGCCAAAATGAACAATATTATTGTTTAAATTTATTCTAATTGAACGTAATCGCACCACGAACAGAACTCGAGAAGAAATGTGTTTCATTGAATTGCGCTTAAAGACAGGGCTAGTCCTACGTCACCTAACGACGTCACCAACGACAACTCCCTCAATGGGTTCCAATAGTAAGATGGAATCGAACTCCTCTAACATGGCATTTCTCATTGAATTTTAAATAAAAAATAAGTCATTTAAATATATTAATAATCTGGATTGGATAGAGAATAATAGGTTTGATATAATAGCATCATTGATTTTTAGTTTAAGGTTAGCTAAATTGTAAAAAATAGTTATAAGTTTTACTTTTTTATGAGTTTCGCTTCATTATGAGTTCGGATGATAAATTCATTCCGTATTATGGTTCAAGGAACATAAATCAAATAAATAAATTATGAATCTGAATTAGAATGAAAATAATCGGTTTAATTTAAGTATCATTGAATTTTAATTTATAGTATCATTGAATTTTAATTTAAGGCTAGCTAAATTGTAAAAAAATGGTTGTGAGTTTCACTTTATTATGAGTTTCGCTTCATTATGAGTTCGGATGATAAATTCATTCCGTATTATGGTTCAAGGAACAGAAGCCATTTAAATATATTAAGAATCTGAATTGGATGGAAAATAATCGGTTTAATTTAATAGCATCATTGAATTTTAATTTAAGGCTAGCTAAATTGTAAAAAAAATGGTCGTGAGTTTCGCTTTATTATGACTTTTGCTTCATTATGAGTTCGGATGATAAATTCATTTCGTATTATGGTTCAAGGAACAGAAGTCATTTAAATATATTAAGAATCTGAATTGGATGGAAAATGATCGGTTTAATTTAATAGCATCATTGAATTTTAATTTAAGGCTAGCTAAATTGTAAAAAAAATGGTCGTGAGTTTCGCTTTATTATGACTTTTGCTTCATTATGAGTTCGGATGATAAATTCATTTCGTATTATGGTTCAAGGAACAAAAGTCATTTAAATATATTAAGAATCTGAATTGGATGGAAAATGATCGATTTAATTTAATAGCATCATTGAATTTTAATTTAAGGCTAGCTAAATTGTAAAAAAAAATGGTCGTGAGTTTCGCTTTATTATGACTTTTGCTTCATTATGAGTTCGGATGATAAATTCATTTCGTATTATGGTTCAAGGAACAGAAGTCATTTAAATATATTAAGAATCTGAATTGGATGGAAAATGATCGGTTTAATTTAATAGCATCATTGAATTTTAATTTAAGGCTAGCTAAATTGTAAAAAAAATGGTCGTGAGTTTCGCTTTATTATGACTTTTGCTTCATTATGAGTTCGGATGATAAATTCATTTCGTATTATGGTTCAAGGAACAGAAGTCATTTAAATATATTAAGAATCTGAATTGGATGGAAAATGATCGGTTTAATTTAATAGCATCATTGAATTTTAATTTAAGGCTAGTTAATTTGTAAAGAAATGGTTGTGAGTTTCGCTTTACTATGAGTTTTGCTTCATTATGAGTTCGAATGATAAATTCATTCCGTTCGAGGAACAGAAGTCATTTAAATGTATTAAGAATCTGGATTAGACGGAAAATAATTGGTTTGTTATAATAGCATCATTGAGTTTTAATTTAAGGACAGCTAAACTGAAAAAATTGGTTATGATTTTCACTTTATAATGAGTTTGGATGATAAATTCATTCTGCATTATGGATCAAGGAACATGAGACAAGTAAATATATTAAGAATCTGGATTGGACGGGAAATAATCGATTTGCTATAATATCATTATCGAATCTTAATTTGAGGCTAGCTAAATCGTAATTATATTAATATATTTAATATTATTATATTTATTTTATATTTTAATATCTGATGAGGATAGATTAGGAGAAATATTAGAGTTCGGAATACCGGTTAATTGCATTCTAGGTAGTGGCACTTGACCTTAAGAAAACATTGATGTAGGGCATACCGGGCAAATGCATGGGCAGAGTAGCACTTAGATAGACCTAGTACATATATTTCAGACATTTACCAAAGCGACTATGTGATTGTCAACATCGATCGGTGGAAGTCAACAACCACAAATTTCGGTCATTCACAATAACATATACATTATAACTTTAAAATATATGAAATGTTAAAGAATTCTCCTTCCATCTGAATCTTTCCATCAGAAATTGGTGGAATTTAAAGGAACAAAATTTTGAATCCAGATATTATATATTTTAATGAAAATTCTGTTTATCAGCATCTTTCTGCATTAATGTACTTTTATTGTTAAACAATTTTCAGAAAATATTATTAAATAAATTAATAATAAATAAATTAATAATAAATAAATAATTAATGAGATGGGAAAATATGACTGGTTGCTTATTTAATTTAAGTCGCAACGACTTTTTTTTTTACTTGCCATGTGACTAGTGATTATTTTCAGGTCTATCTTGGAATCATTTTTTATGTCAGCAGTGATAAAAAATTTGAAAAAAAAAAAAAAAAAAAAAAAAAATTCCATCTGTGAAAAGTATTGTATGTATTGTAATTTTTTTTTCGTTTTTTTTCTTCTTTTTTTTGATTTCTTAAGTATAAAAACATTTAACAGTCTCAATTTTTAGTCCCATAAGGGAGAGAAAATTGTATTGCAATTTTATATGCAGGATAATAAATAAAGTCTTTTAATTAGACAGCTGTGTGCGGTGAGGAGTAGAGAGCGATCTGATAAAATAATTCCTCTCGTATTTATCATCCCTGGAAAACGATGTCTCCTTTAATCAGCGGGGGCCATCTCCGGACTTCGAAATTTGAAAACGAAGACTTGAAGTTGACAAATGGATGGAGCGCCGAGGATCTGGAATTGAGCCAGTTCTGGAATCCTTTGACGGCTATAAGAGCCTTTTTTTCATTTTTTTTTTCAAGAATGTGTACAGGTAGAAGATGTTCCTTGCTCCGAGCATGCTAAAAACATTGGTTTATTTTAAGATCCTCTGCTTTTGATCTTGGTTTTTGTTTGTCATTAATTCCATATCATTGGATCATTAGTTTTGAGAAGGAATCATTTTCACTCAATCGAAATACAAAGAAAAAAAAAAGATTGATTAGAGCATTGACTTTAAGCAGAATAATTTGTGTGTATTCCATTCGTATTTGCAGAAGAACAACAGTGTTTTGCAATTTTCTTGCAACTCAGCAAAGATTTCAGCCTTACTTGTCTCTTGATCAGATATAAAATCAACGATAAAAGTAATAGGAAAGATCATCTTTTAACAAGTGAAGTGATAATGGGCAGGTGCTAAATCCCCCACTTATTACTATATTATATATATATATATATATATATATATATACAATATGCACAATATGGACCCCGTAGAGGACCGTGATTTAAACGAAGACGTAAGAAATTTAAGTGAAAGATTTATACCGAGGGGTTGGCGCGGATGAAAAATTGGTTTTGGTTGAAGATGATTGTGCGGGAACAAGACTTCCGATACGAAAAAATATTGTTCTTTCCAGGATTTAAACTTTAAAAAAAAAAAAGCTTTATCATACTTCATTATAATGAATGTATTACAGTTCAAGATGGTTTGAAAATAAAATGAAACTTTCATACTTTAGGAAGAAAAAAAACCCAGCTCAAAGCTCTAAATACTACATTGAGAAAAAATACGCTCAAAATTACTAGATTATGATAAAATTCATCGGATTCTTGTCTCTGAGGTAACATCAAAGAAATTCGTTAATTTTTACCAAAACGCTTTGGTGCTGATTTTGGTAAAATTAACAATAAAATATGGTTTTATATATTATACAATAAAATTTGGTAGAGGTTAAATTTGATAATTTTGTCATGATACATTACAGTATGGCGTAAAAATGATTTATTCGGTTCAATTTACTTTTCAATTTTATGCATTTTACTAAAGGTGTGCAGTCAAAAGAACTATAATTTTGAAAACCAGAATTTTTGATAAACAGTTAACATACGAACGAAAAATCACAAAATGAATGATTTTAATACCGTACATTTTAGTTTCATTAACCAGAATTATGCTGTTTTTTCCTTACGAGAAATGTCATTACCATACAGTACGATAATTTCACCGCAATTCCATGTAAAAAAACGAAAATCTTTTCCCGATAAGATTTTAAAAATATAAGTTAATAGTACGAAAATAAAATGTGCAACTGAGATGCATCCCCGCAGTTGCATTTGCTTTCACTTTAAAATCCTAAACGCAAATGTGCATTGTTATTTTAATGCAGAGAAATTAAGAAATCCATGCATCGCCTACATTGTAAATAATTGTGTTTGTCCAACACTGTTGGAATTTTCATTTCGAAATCATAGAAAAATAACCAGCAGAAGTCTGACCATCCAATTAACCGTAAACTTTACGGTAAAGAACATTTTTTATCTTTACTTTTTTGAAGTCTTTTACAACTAGTATAGTTAAAAAAACATGAATACAAAATTTTACGGTTTTTCAACTATCTACAACTAAAATGAAAATGCTAGACTTCGTACCGTAAAGCAGCTTAATGGTGCTGCTTTTTATACGTATATGACTGTAATTGTATTTTTATAGTCCAGGGTCACATATTGGTGCGTGCAGGAGGCTGGAAATTCCTTATGTGTTAAAAGGAATGGGGGAACATATCATGGTGTAAACGCTGGAAATGGAAATCTCGTACTGAGATTGAAAGATGAGCCCATTCGCCTATAATAATGTACCCAATTGCAAGGAACTAAGTGGCTTCATTTGGTGGGCCTAGTTGGTGAGATTAAATTTTGGTTGTTTAACCGTATTAAGTTAAAGCAGTTAATGAACGGTTTTTCTCACAGTTAACAGTTTGAATACCATCTTATTTATTGTTATTTGACTGCTTTTTTAAAATTATGGTAAAATAACAGTTCAATAAATTGTTATTTATCCATTTTATCCGAGAAATTTCTAACAATGAAGGGTTTTCCTGGCATTTGATTTTAAAATATTCCAACAGTGAGAATTAGGAATGAATATTTTATAATATCAAAGTATTAAAGCAACCATAGAATGGTTTTTAATTAAATGTTAAGAAACAGGGATAGAGGAAATCTCCATAAATAGATCGCATACCAAGGTTAATGTATAAAATGATATTAAGGTGTCTTATTTATTGTGAAAAAGATTAACTAAAATAATTATTTTCCTTTTAAATTATTGAAAATAGATTATTTTTAGCAATCAGAAAAAAAAATTAATTTTTTAATTTAACATTCAATGCATGATTCGCCTCTCACATATATTTTCTCCCTTTGTGCTCAGTTAGCAGTACGTAACGAATAATATGAAGGAAAATGTTATATATATATATATATATATATATATATATATATATATATATATATATATATATATATATATATATATATATATATATATATATATATATATATATATATATATATATATATATATATATATATATATATATATATATATATTGTATATATACACCGAAGAGCCATTATATTATGAACACCCTCCATCTATAACAATGGGTTCGCCCAGGTTTTCATGGTTTCTCGCCCAGGAACAATGTTTTCATGGGGCACATTAGGACCCATAATCCTCATAGAACAATCCCTGACTTCTGTAAGCAACTTGAACATAGTTGCAGACCAGGTTCACCCATTCATGGCAACAGTTTTTCCTGCGGAGGATGGTGTTAACCAACAGCATAATGCACCATGTCATAAGGGTCGAATCGTCATGGATTGGTTCGAGGAGCATTCCAGTGACTTTCAAGTCAAGTCTTGACCTCCAAATTCACCTGGCCTTAATCCAATAGAGCATTTGTGGTCCTACTTGGAAAACCAAATTCGTGCTGCCACACTACCCCCTCGCAATGTGAGGGAATTGCAGGACCAGTTGGTGAGCGCTTGGTACCAGATACCTCAGACTACCTATCAGCACCTTGTGGAATCAATGCCACGGCGGGTGCTAGCAGTTTTGAGGGCAGAAGGTGGTCTTACATGTTATTAGCAGGGTGGTCATAATGTAATGGCCATAACGTAATAATATATATATATGTATACAGGGTGGTCCCGAATTCATGGTACAAACTTTAATGGTAGGTACAGGACATTGTAACAATGATTTATTGTATAGGAATGTATAGTCGCAAGTGACGCGGTCAGGCGTAAACAGGGGAAATAAAAGGAAAGAGAAATGGAGTGATCGGTTGGTATCATTGCCGGTAGAGGGCAGTAGTGTGCAGTTTGGTGCTCAATGGATTGGGCGTGGTGGACCGATCCCTTGGCCACCCCGATCTCCCGATTTATCGAGCCTCGATTACTTTTTATGGGGACATCTAAAGCATCTTGATTTTGAGACTCCAGTTGACTCAGATGAGGATCTCGTCGCTCGCATATCTGTAGCTGCTGCAGGTGTGCGTGAAATACCATGCATCTTTGAACGTGTACGCCAATGGCTCCACCGACGCTGTCAAGCATGTATCGCTTCTGGTGGACGCAATTTTGAACACTTACTGTAAACATGACACTTGTCAACAACGCTTTCAATAAAATCTTTGTTTTTCCTTTCGGCCGTTATTTCTTCTGTTTACGCCTCACCGCGTCACTTGCGACTATACATTCCTATACAATAAATCATTGTTACAATGTCCTGTACTTACCATTAAAGTTTGTACCATGAATTCGGGACCACCCTGTATATATATATATATATATATATATATATATATATATATATATATATATATATATATATATATATATATATATATATATTTCTAAATTCTCCTTAATTTATTATTAAAAATTAAATGGGTTCTCACATTTTATTATTCACATCCGAACTCTGTAAAATTAGATTAAAGTATTATAGAATTAACATTTTAAACCTTTCCCTTAACTAAGAGTGAGAGCAGGGGAAATCCCTTGACCTATTTTTTGAACGAGTTGTAAGATATAATAATTCCTTTTCTACATGTTACTTGGGAATTCACCGGGACTATCTAAACAAAAATATCTAAAAAGATAGCTATCTAAAGTAAACTAAACAGTTATCTGAAAAAACTATCTAAAATATTTACCAATATTCAAGAATTAACATGAATTTAAGCAATGTGCTATATATACTCAATCCAATAACCAAGTTTTAAAATAAATAGGTTTATTAGAAGTCGAATAATCTTGCACGCCTGGTAAAAAAAACCAGTATTGTGAAAACAGATTTAAAGACAGAACTTGGAATAAATAACTGTAGACGAAAATCGTGAGTTTGCTGAGGACTATTATTTAAAACCTGGGTGTGTAATTTTCTGTATTCAATGAGTACGTTTCCGTATTTTGACTGTAACTTTCGAAGTTTTTTGAGTACAATCTTACATTTGGTGTCAAATCGCTCAAAATAAAACAAATTACAACAATTATTTTCGTTAAAAAAGAAGTTAAACAATTTTTGTTTGGAAAAACCCTCTAGACCACTTATTTCCTAAATCCCCCAATTTGAATTATTTCTATCAAAATCAAATGTGTGTTCACTTTTCAGAACATTCTAGAAACATTCTAGACATCTATTTATATAATATCGATATCTAAGATTTTATCTCTACTTCCAATTCAAATTATCTCCGATTCATTAAAAAGATTTATTGAAGAGTCATTGGCATTGTGTTGGCGAAAACCACTGCTACATCAAATTCATTCAACAGAGAAAAGAGTGCTTAAAATTTCACGTCCAATCTGTTCCCAATGCTTCCCTTACAATGAATCGAAATATGAACTCCCAATTTCATGACCCGCCTCTATTGTTTGCACGAAGTACTTAACACCTGAAATATGGGCTATTACGTCAGTTGACGGGACCCTTTGGTGGGATACCCCATCCCATCAGAAAGGGAACGTTACTCAATTTCAAAGTCCCTGTCTTGTTTCAGGGGTTTCGGTTCAGCGCGCATGCGTGTCCGCCATCTTGCGAAGTCCCTTCTAAGATTTATGGAGGTAGGTGTCAGTTCAGATAAGCTAGATGAGATGCGCCTTTTGAATTTTCTTTTTTTTTTCGTGATTTCATATATGCATGGCAGATGGGTTGTCGTGATGAGCAGAATAAACTAAAAAAATCTGCTGATTCGTGCATAAAAAGAAGTGTGAAGAGTTATTCAGGCGTAGAACGAGTTAAGAGTTCCAAAGACAAAAGAACAATGCTCTTATCGGGAGAAATTGAATAATGGAGTTGTTAGTGAGATATTGAATGGATTCTAAACATGGAAAAACTACCATAGAATCATTTTTGCACTTGTTACATGAAAGCTACTGTGAAGATTTTGTTAAAAGAGTGGTTTGCGAGTTTATTTTCTTGAACGGAAAAGTGAGCAGGAAACAGGCAGAGAATAAGATTGTACACCCTGCATCCTGGTACTATGTCCTGTTATCGTGAAAATTATCAGGATAATTCATTACCTGATGACTCATTCCACACACTGAAAAAAAAAAATGCTGGCACAAATTGCAACTAAAATTAATATTTAAGCAAGAAAAATTATCGGTGGAAATTTGAGAAATCACCATTGTGTAAAGTTGCACAAAGCATCAATGTATAGATTCAGCATGTTGCAAATTAAACCTGTCGTGGTTGAAAGATCTCTCTTTGGTTATGAAGTGGAAGTTTGGGACAGATGCTCAGGCACTGCAAGTCTTCAGATCAGGCACAAAATTACGTGGCATTCTACCATGGCCGTTAAGAGACAGAGCCTTGAAATACTGGGTTAGGTGCTTGGCAGTGGTTGGGTGATGTGAACAAAACAATAAAATTTGCTTGATTGCCGATTGAAACTTGATAGATTTTTTTTGCAATCGTCTTCCAACTCTTCTCCAGTATTCAAACAGTTTTTCAGATTTTGTGGCTCACATTCCTTAACAATGGCTTGTTAGACTTCTATAGCGATTTTATTTATTGACTTATTTTGCTTAAATACTAGTTGTTGTTCCCAATATTTATTCTCTTTTGTTCACGTTTTTCGAATCTTAAATCGGACACTTTGTTGAAAGAATTTCGGAGAGAAATACTTTCAAGAAAGAACTCATGGGTGTTTTGGGGACATTATGTGAAAAATTAATTTTATTTTATTTTATGAAATTTTTCTATGTTTTTCTGTTTGTGAAAAGAAGAACTGTTAACGATATAATACAGTTATACCATTGTGTTATTAGCGGTTCTTTGAAAGATATCTATTTAGAAAATTTATAAATTTATTTGGTTTCTAAGCAATAGAACTGCCTGAAGAGAAAGATTTGCTCTAAACAATTTAAAACGTGAACCTAAAACAGAATACTTATAGATAGAAAATCCACCCTTATTTAAATTCAATTCAAATTTTAACTAAGGAGTATCAAGTACAAATGGTCGTAAATAGAAGGAGAATCATAGCACTAGATAGTTTTCGAAGGAAAAGACTTTGACAGACAACCCTGGTCTGCAACAGGATGTAATGCTCGCAGAAAAAAAATATATTTTCCATCGAAATGTCCTTAATTCAAATAAAATGTATGCATTTTGGTTCTAACTGTTTGCTTGCAACTCTATGTTCAATATCTTTTGTGAATTTGAAAGTTTGAATAGTTAAACAATTAAATATTGACTGAAAAACATTTGAAAATTTCGTATCATTTAAGGACAAGTCCATAAATAAAAAAATTCAAAATCAATCATATCAAGAATTTTTTTTAAAAATCTAACTCTATTGCCCCATGGCAGTTCGATGTTTTTAATACTATACAAAATAAACTAACAAAACAAACATAAAAAGTATATACTATACAAAAATAAACTAACAGGATCAGAGAGATGCCACTTCAAAAGGACATCAAAGACGCATTCCTTTTCGTATAATTAAGTTGTCAGTGTCATGAATCGGAGTGAAATTGTAATTAGGAATTATCCACGGTAAAGTGATTGAAAAAGGAAAAAAAAAAAGGAGTGTGATCGTCATAATCTCAATCAATAGAGGAATTTCACCGCTTTGAAAGACGTTGACAAAATCATGAATAGAAAGTACGAGAAAATTACAAGTCAATGACAAGTGGCTGTTTAAATTTTGCATTATTCGTGCTCAGATCTTCCATGTGCTCGTGTATATATCTGACAGTTTTAACTCCACACATTTCTTTGATAGTGAATTTAAAGAATTTTTCAATCTCACTATGTCACGTAATTTCCCCTAAAAATAAATTAAAATGATGAGATGCCTAGTCAAAAGGTTGTTCCTTATTTTAATATTAGAGACATTTTTAGTATAGAAAGTGTGGTTGTTGACTGTTTAAAAAAAACTCTTTAAAACTATTTATTAAATCTATATTTTATGATAGATAAATTATAGATTTTGAAAGCTTATTTTCATTCAATTCCAATTTTTTTCAGAAAATTTATTAACCATTGATTTACTTATTCACATATTGGACAAATTCACTTAGTAGCATTGATTCTCTGATTCACCTATTCACTGATTCTCCGATTCCCTAACCTTTCAAATCACTACTTCATTAATTGGCTTCCTTTCTTTCTTTGTTTTCCCTTCCTTAGTTTTTCTTCCTTTATTCGCTTTATAAATCAAAAAATGCTTTACAGTATTGATAGGTTTTAAAAAAACCTTTTAAAGCTGAAAGTAAAAAAAAAGAACATATATAATAGATATAATAGAATAATACATTTAAAAAAGTTAATCGAACTAACACTTGAAATATCTTAAAAGGGAGAATTCATAAAATACAGTTAAAAAACGAACGGTCTTCATAGTAAAGTGAAATGCTAAATGAATTAAAAAACGTTTTGGCATAAGCCAAAAATCCACCTTAGGTTTTTAATATGTTTTTTTTCCGATTTGTAGTATAGAATGTTTATGAAAGTTTTTGTGGTACGTGAATACTTCAAGAAATATGTATTCTATTTGCGATTCTAAAATAATCTAACACAGTACAAATACGTGTTAAATACGCACAATACAAAATACGTGAAAAATTTTAATTTATTGATTGTATTTTGTTATCATTACTGTAAATATTTTATACATTCATTACTTTAAAAACCTATGGCCATGTAACTGAAATATTTCAGCTTTAATTTATTATTAAGTAATGATGTCTCGTAATTTAATTAGCTGATGTAGGTGTCATATTTTTCAAACACAAGAATTTTTTCAAAAAAAATTACCTTGTTTCAATATGTTTGGTATTGTCTTAACACTTCATTGTATTGAATAATTAGCAAAGATTTATGACCCCAAAAATCTTGTTAACTTTATGTTTTAAAAATTTATTCAAAACATTTTCAGTTAAACATTATAAATGTCAGCGTTAATTTAGCAAAGTTGTTTTCAAACGTATAGAATTTTCATAAGAACAAGTTAAAGTGTAAGCTTGATTTATTGTTCTCGTTTAAATCAGATCTCGTTTAATCAGTAGTTTTGCATAATATGTAATCTTTATTTTGCCATTAAAATAAAAAGTATCTAAAGTATTTCACAAAATTATTAAACAAACGCATAAAAACATAGAACAACGAAACTGATTTCTACTGATTTTTCAAAGATTTTTAAAATAATAAATTTCATGAAAATCTAATAAAAAATTTACCATACGAAACCCAAATTTTTGTTAATATATTTAATAATAAGCTATTATTTAAAGCATTTCAGATTTAATACACTAACCAGTAAGGACTACAAAAACATGGCGCCTGATTGCTAAGGTTCCTAAAAAATTGTAACTGGCCTTCAAAATATTAGTAAACTTAAACATGTTTTACTTCTTTTCTCAAATATTCTATTAATAAAAAGAGGATAATATTTTTTTTTTGAACATAAAATTTCCCCAAAACTTTCAATCAGCTATTTTTAGCACCTCAGACAACCTGATTGCTGCATCTCCCAGATGGTGGTCTTTGAATATGTTATATAATATAATATAATATAATATAATATAATATAATATAATATAATATAATGTAAGGTAATGTAATGTAATGTGATATGATATAATATAATGTAATGTAATGTGATATAATATAATATAATATAATATAATATAATATAATATAATATAATATAATATAATATAATATAATATAATATAATATAATATAATATAATATAATGTAATGTAATGTAATGTAATGTAATGTAATGTAATATAATATAATATAATATAATATAATATAATATAATATAATATAATATAATATAATATAATATTTATGTAATGTAATATAATACTTGTATAATATATTATTTTATATAAAATAATATTTATTTGTTTTTATCTAATTTCATCAAAACCAAAAAACTGTACTTTCCATTCCATAGCATATTGGCTCCTAAATTTGACTCCTAAAATTTTTTAAGGGAGCGTGATAGTGACATTTCTATAGGGAGTGAAATATAAAAGTGAATACCTTGAAAATCTTTCGACCCAATGATTAGATTTCCGCGTACTTGGATTTAATATCAATTATTCGAGGACTTAATTTAAACAATGCTAATTAAGACGATCTTTTAAGTTACGAACTACGAAAACGCACATTATCTGAGTAAAAATTCTTCTTTTCTCAACGGAATTGGATTCTAGACATTTAAAATATGGAGCGTCGACGAAATCAGGAAAATATGTAACTATAATTGAGATAATTGAAATTATAATTGAGAACTATATAACGTGACAATCACGTAATTAGATCATAAGTTATTCAGATTTTTCTCTTTTATCATTTTGCACAATATACAGTGCGCCAATAAAGTGGACCACCCTGAATAACTTTTGATCTAATAATCGGATTTTCACGTTCTAGGACTCAATTTTAATAGCTCGCTGTGGTGACCTCAAATATTGTCATGAATATTTTAAGATCAGACATAAATCAGACACAAAAGCGTGCTTTCTCTGAAAAAAACAAAGCATTTCTTGATGGATTTGGATTTGTGATTCCCTAAGTATAGGGGGTAGTTACAATATGGGAAATATGGTCACAATAGTTTGGTCAGGAGAGCGCTTCAAAGTTTGGACAAAGTTTAATTTTTGCGTATTTCGAATTGTCTCGAAAGCATTTTAAGCGGATTGAAAAAATTTTGAGCACAACTACGAAATTCGTTTCTGCAAACATAATTCCGTGCAAAAATTGACTTTCAGCAAATATTTATTATTTTTTATTATTTTATTTAAAAATGGTCAAAACAATTTTGAATTGTAAGGTATAAAATTTTTTGCATCATTTTAAAGAATTCAATTTTATATGCAAAATACGAAATTTAAATGAAATTGGTCAAATAGTTCCTGAGAAAATGAATTTCAAAAAAATTCAGACATTTTTTTCCCTGGAACTATTCAACCAAATTGGTTTAAATTTTGTAATTGGGCATATAAAATTACATTCTTTAAAATGATACAACAAATTGTATACGTTACAATACGAAATTTTTTTTTGACTATTTTTAAATTAAATATTAAATATTTACTAAAAGTTATTTTTTTGGATGAATGAATATTATAATTATGCGTATTTTTTTTTAAAATTCGCTAAAAAAACTCTCAAAATATAACAAATTACACAAAAAGTAAAATTAACATTAAGTTGCCCATACTTTGGAGCGCTCTCCTGACCAAACTATTATGACCTTATTTTTCCGATTGTGGCTACTTCCTATATTTTGAGGGTCAGAAATTTGAATCCATCAAAAAAAGGTAAGTTTATTCAGATAAAGATCGTTTTTGTGTATGATTTCGTAACTTAAAATATCGCCTGCACTTATTCATTGGCATATTTGAGGTAACCCCCTCGAGACATTCAGATTGTGTCCTAAACGTGAAAATTCAATCAGTAGATCAAAAGTTATTCAGGGTGGCTCGTTTTTTTTCTTCTTATTTTTATTTGGCGCACTGTACATATAATGACATTTTTTATATGACATTGATCTTTTGATTTTTCTGAAGAAAAAAAAACGTAATTTTTAATTTATTTTTTAAAATATTTATAATTTGAAAATATCTTTGAGAATTATCCCAGATGACAGCTAAAACTATAAATGTCTGTTAGTGACTCCTACCCTTCTGTGATCTGTTGAGGGAGAAAATTGAATTGAGGAGTGTTTAGGACAGGAGTAAATGTGTTGATCGTAATTACTGTCATTGACAAGCTGTAATTATGGGCCCGATAACAGCCAGATAACGTCATCCATCTTTTATGTACTCTCACAAGATTAATTGCTACCTGAGGGCTTAATGAGGAAATCAGTTTCACTACATTTTGAAATAGAATAGTATTCTATATAGCATTCACAATGAAGATATTTAGAACGATTTCATTGTTTGGTTAGTTTTGATTAGATACAGAACTCGTACCGTAAGATGCTTAGAATACTTAAACATTTACATTATTTTAAAATATAAATTTAATTTTAATTGACTAATGAATAACGATATTTATCATATTGTAAAAGTATTAAAAATACAATAGTAATAGCAACATAGTACATAGCTAATATTCAACAAACATTTAGACATTGTTTAAAATTGTGGAGCACGTTGATCCACAATATCGCGAATATTTGTTTTACTCTTAGAACTATGCAATACAGAATCATATCATCTTGCAAGTTAGTCTATCTTAACTTGCTTATATGATAGGACTGATCTACAAAATGATGAAAAGTTTTTGCATCTTCGATACGATGCAAACATGAATCATATCATCGTACAAATTAATCCACCTACACTTGACTATACTATGCTAAACTTGATACTTGATTAGGCTATGACACTATTGATCCACAATGCCAGGAAAAATTTTAGTATTCTCAATTCAATGTAAAATTAAACATTTTCATTGTGCAAATAAATCCTTTTAAACTTGTCTACACGATATTATGATACTAACGCAACACATTATTATGGTTTTCTGTATGGGTATCATGTCTCAACTTTATACTGATTTTTGTGAGGGTATATTTTTAATAAATTGTTATTTTGTTCTGCTCAGTATTCATTTTGTTTGATAATAATAATGCACGAATTAAGTTACAATTAAATAAGAAAATTTTTCAAAATAGTGATGGAGAAGTTTCTAAAGATTTACATCGAATGACTACAATACCATCTGCTTTATGATATCATATTAATTAAAATATTTTTCAATCTAAATACTTGCATAGTTACAATTATAGTTACCATTGTGATATGCATGATGTTGTATGTATACAGCTATCCTATTTCGCTTTTGCTTATGTTTATTTGCTGCACTGTAAAAATTTTCAGTGTATCTTTACGCCAAAAAGGGCGGTAACTGTTTTACAACAAAGTGATGTCCCGCTGCACACAGAATAGTTTCGTGGAGTAGTGATGCACCGAAAATGTTCTTTCACACAATTTAGTGTGAAGTTGTTCACACCATTTTTTGTCATTCAGGAACGCTAAAATTTATAATCACTGTAAGAAGCACATAAGAGTCAGTAGTTCGTTTTTTGATACAATATGAAATAAGAATATTTAACTTAGCGTGCATGCAAGCAATATTTCTTAAAACAAAATTAATTTGTCAATCAAACATGCCCGCAGCACAGAGAGAATATTAATATGAATTTGAATAGGCTTAACAAAACCGAAGTATTGTAAAATGTTTTAATAAAATTGATGAATTGATCTAAATCTTATGGGAAAATTAATATACTTGTTATACAACTGAAAAAATACTTGCCTTTTATGGCATGAGAAATTCTTCAAATTAATCTGATAAAAAAATTTAAATTACTTGGCAAATAATCGATGACAATCAATATTCTTGATGAATCAGTGAAACGGATTGAAACTTATACTTGGTTCTAAATAGGCTATGTTCAGTTTATCATCTCAATCCGACTTGAAGATTAAAATTACTTGGCAAATAATCCACTTGCCACCAATGGGAGCTTGCTCTCCCAATGGTACTGGGATTGATAGCAAAGCTTAGTTAAACTTTGATGTCCAACATCGAAATTTAAAAGGTTCATATCTTCGGAAATAATGTTGTGAAAACTCTCTCATTACGTGTATCAGGAACATTCTGTCATCAATTATATCACTTTTAACACAAATTACATCACAATTTACTTTAATTTTGCAAAATTTATAGAGCACTCAAAAACGACAACACTTCGGCTTGTTGCCAACCATGAATGGATTAAAAAACGTATGATCTTGATGATCTTGAAACGCATGATCTTTATCAATTCCTGGTATTGAAATATTCAACTACACCCTTTAAAGTGTGTAAGAACTATTGATTCGGTATTAACTTGAAATAAAGTACACATCCAAGCAATTTTTTAGAGTTTTTTTTTCCATCGTCAAATTCGGATGTGTATTACACCACAGATTTTACAGCATAAGTTAAAGCCAGGAGAGTTTGAGTACCGCAAAATTATTTAAAAAAAAATTGTAAATATTATTTTTCTTGAACTATTCATTAATGATGTCGAAATGCTTATTTCTTATGCATTTTCATTACGTCGGAGAGATTATTATTAATAATAACTTTAATAAATTAAATCTTTGACAATTATAATTGCTCTTAAATGACATTGTTGAAGGTTTGTGTAAACAAATATTATAATATTAGGAGTGAATATTTCAACTTAAAGATTAAAGATGCAGAATGAAAGAGTTTTAATTGGAGAAAAAATTGAAGAATCTAAAGGAGTAACTTTCACTGAAATGAATTAGTAATCTACATTATTGTTTTGTTCTGTGTCTACTGAATTAAATGAAAAAAGTGAAGCAAATTAAGCAAAATCTTGGATGCAGGAATTTTATTTTAGTATGTTAAAGCCACAGGTCTCACTAAATAATCAATTTTCAGTTTATTTGACTTTTAAACATTTTTTTAAAAACGTAACAGTTTTGAATCATGATATAGTTCTTAAATTATCTTGCTTCGCATTTTTAATGTCATTTTTCACTCCCACGCACCATTAAATTGAATTTATGCTGCAAACTCTTTTTTAAAAAAATCAAACTTTAATGTCTTCATCATCGAAAATAACTTATATAGAAATTCTATTTTTTTTTTTTAATTTTGTGCCGAACAAATAAAAACAAAGCAAGGGATGAAAGAAATTAATGATAGCTTAATGATAATTGAAAGCTTAATGAGCTTCAATCCCTTTCTTTTCATAATCGAAAGACAAATTCAAATCAGCCGTGAGCTTGCTTCTGGTGTTGAGCGCAATTAAAATTTAATTAAACGTCTGTAATAAATCACCCGTTTGAAAAGCTGACTTAAGAGCAATAGGCACCTTTTTTTTTATTTCTAAAACAGAAGAGAAGAAAAAAAATGAAGAAAGATAATTTTCACACTGCATTAAGTGTTCACTCCGATTTTCGTTCGTTCATTTAGCCTTTTTTTCCCCTTTTTACTTTCATCTCTTTCTTAATTTTCCCTGCCACTGCATTAAGAAACAAGCGGAATTTTCGATAGCGTAAGAAAAATTAAGAAACTGGGCTCGGGGAAAAATATTAAAGTGAAAGGGAAAAAGAAGAAGAAAAAAATTGAAGTTTGGAGAAGGCTTAGCCCTTACTAAAAAGGGGAAAAAATCCATAAATCAAATTCGCCGATAATTACCTAAAAGCTCGCCTTTTTTTTATTTCCTCATCTCACTGGCGTATTTTAATATTTATTTTTATATTACCTTTTTTTTTGCCTGTATAGATTTTTTCCCTGTATAAGAACTTTCCAATCTCTCGCTTCTTTTTTTCTTTTTTTCTTGTTTTTTTTGTGTTCTGATTTTTTAACCCCAAGTTTCAAGCGTACGCGGTTACCGTTTAAAAGCTTTAAATTGTTATTTTTTATTGTTAATTTTTTTCTCTCCGTAGAATATGCGAAGGGGAAAAAAGTAAAATACTGGAGAAAAACGGATCAAATGCAAAAATGCGAATTTAAAGAAATAACAGAATATGATGATAAAATGCTGGGGAAGAAATGTCAGAAATCGAATTTACTTAATCACAGTTTGCTCCTACGCTCTTAAACTACAATTTTATAACGTCAGGTTATTTCAATAGCTCTTAAATTAATGAATTTAAATTGATGAATTTAAAAGCATTGTAAAACAGTGAAAGCAATCAGCGCATCTCAAATCAGTGAAGATAATCGTCGTATTTTAAGCGTAATGGAAAATATTGAAAGTAACTAATGCATTGAAAACATTTACGAATCGAGTGAAAGAAATCAACAAGTCTGAAATTAGGGAAAGTATTCAACATAAATAAAATTGTGAGAGAAATTGACACATTTGAAATTTATGAAGACAATCGTTATATTTTAAATGAATCGGAAAATACTGAAAGTAATCACTGCATTTGGAATATTTTGGAATTAATGAAGCAAATCGAAATTAGCCAAAGTATTCAACACATTTAAAATTATTAAAGTAATTGATGAATATAGTTACTATATTTTAAATATATTTGAAACTATTAAATGCAACCAAAGTATGCATTTGAAAAGAATAAAAAATAATCGAAGCATTCGGAATTCGTGAATTTATTAGGTCATTTAAAATTGGTGAAAGTATTCGACGCATTCGAAAACTCTGCGACAAAAATTGCCTTTGAAAATAATGAAAGAAATTGACACAATTGAAAAAAAATTGAAATTAGTAAAGATAATTATTTGATTTTGAACGTATTTGAATATATTGAAAGTAGTCAACGTATTTAAAACTACTTTGTGAAATCGATGAATATGCAATTATTGTAAGTAATCAACTTACGAATCAACAACATCCGTTGAAAGTAAAATAAAATTTTATAATCTGTGCTAAAATTTTGAAATTTATCACGATACCTGAGAATATGGCATAAAAACCATTTTTTCTGTTCAATTTACTTTTAACTTTTGTATTTTTTACTTAATGCTTTGTTATAAGAATTATAATTTTGAAAGCTTGAATTTCCCGTAAACCATTACCATATGAAAGGTAAAATTAACACATGAACTGTAAAATTAATTAACGGAAAAATTATTAAAACGGCAAACGGAATTGAATGGTTTAAATGCCTTATATTTTGGCTTTATTTATCAAAATTATGGATTGTTTTTTTTAAATATTAAATGCCATTACCATTCAGTACTGAAAATTAACCAGAATTTTTTTCTTAAAATATTTACGCGCTCGAAAAGAGCTAGTTTTATTTGAAAGACTAGCAAATAATAAAGTATAACATTTAAAAAAAGAAATAAAGGTTGTTAAAAGTTACTCTAATTAAATGATATGAGAATAACTAAAAATATAACAGGGTTAAATTTATAAAAGTATTTTTTATTATTTTGATAAATAATGAAATACTTTGAAGTAGCGGTCTCGCGAAGACCTTGTCAAAACTAATTGGAACAATCTAAACAATGCAAGCTCTTTACAAAGCAGACAGTTCATTAAACAAAATTTATCGTTGTTATTGCGTCACGGTGACCAGAAATAATGGATGTGTTGTAACATTAATTAACACCGTGGAGCACAAAGTGAATTAAAAAAATGTTTATGATAATAGACTCTTAACGCTGTCAAAACAATACTAAGATTACGAAAGCAACCTTAGGAACAAAATCGATGTCATATTAAATTTATTGCGGATTATTTGCGAATAAAATTATGAACACTCAATATTAATGGTTAAAATAATAGTTTTTAATGATTATTTGAAAATAAAAGTAGCAATATTATTTTTTCGATGAATAGATACATAGGAACGGAATTATTAATGATCATAGAAAATTAATCGGTTTTTGCATCATAACTTTAATTACAATTTACGCATTTTTTTCATATAACAATAATTTTTTATTACTATTTCTATATAGCATTTTTAGGGGAAAATGAAGGGTGGGGTTCATGAGGACTAATAAAAAAGATGTAATAAGATTTTACTTTTGGAAAAATAATTTTCAATACATTTTGACGCAAATGATTATATCCTATTGAGTGACCTTTAACAGAAAATTAGCATTATTTTTTAAAATATAAAATTTTTTTTTCATTTAGTTCTATCTGGTATCATTTTCCGACCTTCATTGTGATCAACACGCTTACTCTATTAAGTACTTTCAAATTGACGATCTATTCAAAACTAAATTAGATATTAGCAATAAATTTTCTAAATTTGTTAATTTTGGGAAAAGGAGAAAAGTAGGGACAAGTGCTCGTAAATTTGCCAAAAAAGTATGCCAAGTTTCGTTGCACATATTTTGTATTTTTTATTAAAATTTAAACTTTTATCTGCATTTGTTTTTTTACATAAGCTAATTTGATTAATCTCTTTAAAAAAATAATATTTCTAATTATTATAGCCCCATATCATAGAGCCTATATCACAAGCCATAAAATTGATCATTTTTTTATTGTTACTAATCGAAACAGCTATTAAAATCAAAATTGATGTTAAGCCAACTGAAAAAATCCGATTTTAAGACAAATGACTACACTATAAATATATTTTTAGTGCTTAATGAGTAGAAAAAAATATTACTTGAACATAATTCTACATTTATTTTCATTAAAAAAAATTGATTTATTAGAAACAGAATTGTTCCAGTCTTGCATATTAGACCAAAGTGCCCCTTTCTTACACGTCCGTTAGTAATCAATTTAAAAATAATGTGATTAAATAATAATTTTTCACATCAGAGTTTAAAAATTTTGATAAGTTTAACATTTAAGAGTTACGTTCTAAATCTAATAGGGAGATTTCGCAAATTTACGGTAGTTTCCGTACACTTCCGTTCTTAAGATTTCAAGTAATTACGCTTGCATTCATGCAAAAATATCAAACTTACGTAAGTGAAACGAAGAGATTTTGTAAAAATCAGTAGGTTAAAAACGCCAACGTAGGGGAATATCATTTTAACTTTGACCACAAAATCAAAACATTCACAATCGATGTAGACTATTTCTCTAAAGATGTGGCAAACGATTCACGATGCTTTGCTCTACGTGAAACAGTGGATCTATGAGCTGAAAAATTTGTTAGATTATAGATTTTGATGATTTTAGCGATAAAGAATGTAGCTTATTATTATTATATTTAAAAAAAATCTGGAACTTTTATTGATTATTGAACTTCTTTTACCTAAATTGTATAGTTAAAATATAAATATAATTTATAATTCTGAAATAGCGAAAATATATCTAGTTTCCTATGGAGCTAGCGCAATTAGACAACCATAATGTTAAACAAAAACCATTAAAATTATTTCTTATTGAATGAACAAAGAGTTGTAAGAGCACATGATTCATTTCCAAATTTCATCAATACATTTCTTCAAATTTACCTTCCATGTCCAAATTTTTAGTTCGGAGGTAGACTTAAGCAGTTTGTTTAATAAAACCAAAATATACGGTAACCATACATTAGTTGATTTTTACCATAATTTGTTAACATGATGACGGAAGCCGCAAATTTAAACCATGCATTAGTTAATTTTTCCTTTCATGTGGTAACGACTTATTCTAGAAATTTTTAAAACCGGAAGTTCCGGCTTAAAAATTATAGTTTTTATTACCACACATTTAATTTAAAATACAAAACTAAAAAAGTAAATTTCATCAAGGCTTTTATGCCATGCTCTAATGTATCATGATAAAATTAACACATTTATGAAATTTCTACCATATATTGTAAAACCATATTTAATTGTTAATTTTTCCAAAATCATTACCAAAGCACTTCGGTTGGTGTTCCCATAGAGCCAGAAATGCGGTAAGTTTTTACATATTCTGGTTGTTTTGACCATACTTTTTTTTCTCAATTTATGAATAGATACTCTTCATTCCGTCAGCAGAATTACTGCAACACGATGACGGAAGCCGCAAATTTATTTTACCGATACAGATAATATACCGTTTTTGCAGGCAAAAATTAGTAATTACAAATATCTAAACACTGACTCTGCAGATAAATTTTTAGAATTTTCAATGGTGTTTCAAATCAATACAGATGGGCTCTTGATAATGTTGTTATGTATGAACAATCTTGTTAAACATTAATAATTTTATAGTTTTATTATTTAAAAGAATAATTAGAAATATGATTAATTCTCAGATTTGTCAAATTTTTTTTAATTTGCTTGCAAACTAGTTAATAATACAAAATTAGATTCTGTTAAAATCAAAAAATAGTTGATGTTTTTAAAATTGAAGTAATCAAATAAATATCTAATATATATAATTCTCTTACGTGGCTCCCAAATTTTGGCTGTATTTCTTTTCCGCCGGTGGCAACGTTTATTTTGTTTTGTTTACGTTACTATTTCTCTTGCACGGCGAATCGACCAATGATTGCCGCTAAAAATGTCACATGCCAAATCTAGCTCACGGGGCTCAACATATAGCGCTTTTAAAAACGGAAACTTAAATAACCAGAGAGTATCAGCTGCGGCAATCTCATACTAATAAGCTAGGCAGAAGTGAGTAGTCTTTGTCGATAGATCTCTATTTTAGTATTTTGTCGAAAGCGCTTTTTTTCACGAATTTATATATTACGAATTTATTTGACGATTTTTGATTTACATCACGAATTATACTATAGCACATTTCTAATAGGTTTAACGAATTGCATGTCATTTATTTGAATTCAAATTTATTTTAATGACTTAACTAAAAAGATATAATTTTTTTTTTCAAAAAAAGTTTTTATATGGATTTGAATGATTGTTTTGAATTCTTAGAATTTTGCGCATTTGCTATGTACCTAAGTTAGTAGAGAGCGAAGCGAGCTTGGTTTGAGAAGCAAACCACATAAGATTGCGCAGCAATTTTCGGGGGTTGGCGAGCGTTAGCGAGCAGGGGGCGCAGCCCACTAGTTTCAGATATTTTGCATCTTGACAGATTTTTTTTATATAATATCGAAAAAATATGAAGGTTTGTAATTTTTTTTATTTCGGAGGTATCTGAACTATACACTTTTTAATTCTTCTCCGCTCTTATTTATGTGAGCAAGAATAATTTTTTCTTATAATTCGTTTATTTCTTTTACAGGAATCTGGCTTATTCTAAACAACGAAGAAGAACATATACAAAGGATATTAAAAATAACCAGGAGATTGATATCAATGAGGTAAACATAAATTTTAATGATATATTCTAAGATACATTATCTTTTCAAAGATAAATGACCACTTTCTAATGATTCAAAGTTTCCTCCAGTTTTAGTAGAAATTCCTTGAAAAATTGTGCTTACAAATTATTTAATTTAAAAAAAAAACGTGTTTGTTTATTTTTTTAAGTCTTGAATGTGATTGAAACTGAATCTTTATTCAGTTTGAAATTACTTGTTTTGTTATATTTTAAAATGTCAAAAATGAATTTAAATCTCCAGTTTTTAAAAAGAAAAAAGTTCATAATAAGTTATTGACATTATTTCATATTCAATATCTCATAAAAATACTTTGTAATAATATTCGTATCTTGGCCGAAGGATACTGTAATACGTGCTCTTTGTTCGCCAAGATTCGTACTTATATGACTTCACAGAAAAAAAGTGTGTGCTGAAAATGGACCCATGAGATTTTCGTCAATACAGTTATATTCGTCATATTCTGAAGGGTTAACTATTTTTTTTTTCAAAAGACACTAAATTCAATTTCGATTAAAATAATTTTAATAATTTGAAATTTAGGACTGTTTCTGGAATGTGAGTCAAAATTATATCAAAATAAGTTACGCTTATCTTTAAATTACTATACATTTACATTAATTTCAATCTCAGAGAAATTTTTATTATAATTTTACTCAATGTGATGATTATTAATTATAGTTGTGCCACGTCCATAGGGGAAATGAACATCATCTTATTTACTTGTAATGAAAAATGAGCAGTAAAGTTATTAACTCCTTTTGTTTATCAAAATTGATGAGAAAGGAAATGGCATCACAGTATAAAATCATGTCATTTTTTAATTGGATAAAAAACTTTTTAAAATGATTATCAACTTAAAATATGATGAATTTTTCTGAAATAAAACATTTTAAACAAGTTTTGCCAAGTTTTTTCTTCCTTTTTTCCCAATAATTATTAAATTTTCTTAATTTCGTGAAACTGCGAGTCTACTTGCTTGAAAAGCAATCTCCTAAGGAGAAAATATTTTTTGTAAATTACCGTACTGTATAGTAATGACATTTCTGGTTTTCTTTTTAAGGGAAAAAAAATTGGTAATAAAAATTTAAATGTACGTTGTTTAAACCATGCAATTGGTAATTTTTCCGTCCGTATGGTACCAGTTTACCAAAGATTCCAGTTCTCAAAATGATAGTTCTTTACCACCACGCATTTAGTAAAAAATACAAAACTGAAAAATAAATCTGAACGAATGAATGGTTTTTATGTCATGCTCTAAGGTAACATGATAAAATTACCAATTTTTATTTCTTTTACAAAAATTTAGCACACATTATAAAACAATATTTCATTTTAATTTTACCACAATCATTCCCCAAGAGCTTCGATAAAAATTACCGATCTTAGTGTTCTCATAGAGCAAGAAGCATAGTAAATTTTACTATATTCTGGTAATTTTGACCGTATTTGTTTCTTTCAGTGCATAAAAATAATCTTAAAAGACTAATTCATCAAACAAAGACAACCCAAGTCACAACTCTAAAATTTTAAATACCTGTTCTGGAAGATATAGATTCTATTATTTACTTTGATTAATGATTCATTGATTTCCCGTTTACAAAAGAACGCAATTTATAACCTAGAATATCCAGGTTGATTAGTGTTGTGGTACAAGTCATGCACGAGTTCCTTTAAATAAGACAAGCTTACTATAACTCTTGATAGCTCCAGTAACAAGTATTAAATATTTCCGGTTATTAAAGAGCGGGTAACTACTAAACACGCAAAGTTAACAGTAGGGGGTCACCTTATGAATCACAGAGACTGCCCGAAGAAAAGAATATTATTATTGTTCTAAAGGGCTGTGAATGGAATAGCAAGTGAGAGGAAGTGAATTTCTTTCTCGGTTTTGGAGACAGTTATAGCTATTCCATAGG
The DNA here is from genome assembly GCF_982258835.1 of Parasteatoda tepidariorum. Classification (NCBI taxonomy): domain Eukaryota; kingdom Metazoa; phylum Arthropoda; class Arachnida; order Araneae; family Theridiidae; genus Parasteatoda; species Parasteatoda tepidariorum. The sequence continues at coordinate 15,519,995 of NC_141756.1, read as the reverse complement.
ACAAAAAAGCAGATGTTAAATGAGTAATTTGTGTTGCCACTGATTTATACCTAATGCTATTGGCTGTTACTTATATTTATGATCACCGGATAGAGACAGGGATTAATGTAGAGAGTGCTGGACACAAAGCTTCGTGGGAAGCGTCCATCATGAGAATAAAAATAAGTTCATTTTTTTAATAAGATTAATCAAATGTAATGTTCTACCTCCCTCTTGTCACAGAAAAAGTATATCATAAACTTACATGATACGCATATCATACTTTTTAATTGAGAAAGTCGCTTTGCTTTTGCTCGAATTTAGACTTCACTGCAGTAATCAATAATAATTTTCTAATTTTAGAATTAAATAGAAATAAACAATGTAACTTTCCATTCGTCTTATAAATTTTTGAATACAATGCTCTTTTTTGAATATTTTATGTTTTCCTTCAAAATCTTGATCCCTGAAGAACCACAAAAGACCTGAAGAACTTTAAAATCTTGATCCCCTTCCTAGAATTTTCTTTTCTTTTCTTTTTTTTTCTTTTTTTTTTTTTTTCTTTTTGCAATGTTTTCTTTCCTCGAGGTAACTTTTAGTTCAAATTGTAAATTTTTTCAAGCGTAGTTTTTTGCAAAAAAATTTTTTTTGAATGTTATTACTTTTTTGAAAAAATTTTGAACTATACAATACAATAAAGAATATTAAAAGAAAATTTTTCAAAAAAGTTAAAAGATTATGAAATGTAAGGAAAAGAATATTCATGAAAGGAAGTTCAAAGCAACAAAATGAATAAATAAATAAAAATAAAATAAATAAGTATTTAAATAAATAAAAAAATAAATAAATAGTTACAATAAAATAATAAAAAACAATGAAAAAAGAAAACAACATTATAAGTAAGGTTTAGGATTGGGTTTGGCAACCAACTTGCGTGGTTTGGCAACCACGCAAGTTATATGCGAGAACCGTAATTGGGGCTCTTAAGTAACTTAATGCTATTGAAAAATTAACCGAATCTTGGTATTACCCTATAAATATTAATAATCCTTTGCACTCATCAAAACTTGCCCCCTATTTCCGCCTACCACCATTCGTAACTGATATTTGAAGCATTCAACTGTCTTATGGATTTTTTTGATCAATTGAAAATAAGTGAATTGGATTTTTGGCAATTTTGGAATCTACTTATTACTATGAATAATTATTTTCTCATCATTATGAAAATCATTATGAATCATAATCATTATGAAAAGCGAATTAAGAGGTGCGTTTTCAGTGAACAATCAAGTAATCATTACACAAAATCTCATTTTTGATTCGAACAGTTTGGATCCAGACTGGTAGAATTACCAATGATTTGATTGAGATCGAATGTGATGGAGTTGTGGTGGCTCAGGGGATAGAGCACTCACCTTCCAATGAGGTGGACCGGGTTCGAATCCCAGCGATGGCTAGTCGATTCAAATTCCACACCCGGCTCGCACCGATCACAGTGCTGATGTTAAAAATCCTCAGTGGTAGACGGATCATGGGTTTGAGTCCCCTTGCCGTCAGGCTAACAGTGAGAGGTTTCTGTGGATTTCCTTTACATGTAACGCAAATGCTGGTTAGCTCCATCAAAAAGTGTCCTTCACGAAGCAAATTTCTCCCAATACTTGATACAGGAGTTCCCTTGTCTCTGGATTGGGTTCAAAATTACAAGGATACGGAGTTGGTCATTGGTGGTCGTACACCCAAAAATTTTGTCGGCTGTTCAACGACGGTAATAAAAATATGATTTAGTATAATTGTGAAACAGAAAAGACAATTAAAAATTCCATTTTCATATATTAAGTCTCATTTAAAATACATCCAAATAAGTCTTCAACCTTCCTAAGCAAAACCTTAATTTCGTTCTGTTTTCAATAAATAAATAAATAAATGAAATAAATAAAATAAAATTCATGTCTGAAGCTTTCGATTTTCGCGATAAAGGTGATAATGTTTTCTTCATATGAATCAACTCTTTTCCAGCATGGCTAAGAACTATTCTTAAATGTATTCTAAGTTTTGAGACGCGTTAAATAAGGAAAACCTCGAAAGTTGTATGAATTAAAAAACTTCTGAATACTTTCGGAAGAGGGTATGGAACAACTTCGAGTCTCTACTCATTTTAAAAATTATTTTACTTTTTACATTTAATTTGCATTTTAAACAAAGCAATATAACTTAATGAAATTAAGTTTTGAGTTCTAGGTTTATTTTAATTAGTATAAAAAAAGTCTTTATGACAGAATTAGGAAGCTTTTGAATATTTACGGAAGAGGATATGAAACAACTTTATTCCTCTACTCAATCTAAAAATTTTATTTTTTACATTCAATTTGCATTTTAAACAAAGCAATATAATTTAATGAAATTAAGTTTTGAGTTTTTAGGTTTATTTTAATTGGTACTAAAAAAGTTTAAAAGATTTTTTAATGAGTTCAACTATATGTTTTGTTAATACGTAAATTATAATGTTTTGGTTTCACAACAAATACTCGTTTCGTGTCAGATTACCGAAATTTTATTTTATTTTTCTAATATTACCGATGTTTGTACTTATATTTGACAGCAAAAAATTTATTGATCACATCAGAAAAAAAAAATGGCTCTAAACTCCAGAAAGTTTATCAATCCCAGGTGTGAGATGTTAGAGAAATTTTATTTGGGTAATAGTTAAAGATGTGGATCATTCAAGATTTAATTTGAAAAACTTTAATTCTTAAATTTGTGATTAAAGTATTTTTCGATTGCATCTATATAGCAATTGTCTCTCATATTTCTTTTTATTTTTAACTATTGTATGCTTCTCCACATACAATAACTTATAGTTATCAGTGCCTCTTCCCTTTTATGTTACTTTGATCACATCCTGTTGTGTGTAAGTATTAAATTTTGAAATCTCTGGAACTTTATTAAGAATTATAAATTTACTTTTGATTTTTAAAGTGACTACAAACTGTACTATAATCAAAGTTAACTGTTCAAAATTGAATATGACTTATTATACCCGAAAACATTACATAAAATATAAATACAATTTTTTTTTTAAAAAATTTCCTTACCTATTATTGATTTTTCATTCAGTTGAGGGTTTATATAAATGTAATATTAATTGAGAATTGTTAATCCTAATAATTTATGACAATGTATTTCAGAAATAGATATGAAGTGCAACTTTCAGCTAAATGCAATTTTTTCTACTGTTATTATTTTTTTTTTAAATATTGATTCAATTACATAACGAGCATTACTACATTTTTTAGAAAATTAACTAAAAAGAAATTAAATAGTCCATCAAATTGGGTGCGTATAATGCATTTCTGTATAAAATAAGTCCTTAACTTTATTTTTTTTAAACATTATTTAAGAAATTTTTAACTTAACAATGTTTCTAATAAAATGTATTCGTACATAATCAATTAACTTCAGCATGTTTGAAATCAACTTACAAAAGTCTATTCCATAAATTAACGAATATAAAATTACCATTTAATAACTTAGATAAATATTCGTATGATAAGTAAAAGTTAGCTATTCCGTTAATGATTTTAATAGACCCATTAATAAACTTTTTCCTTTTTACTAAGAATTGTTTTCTTTCTTTCTTTTAATTGATATATTGCTATACATTTTATTCGCTATTCGATTATTATGTATTAGTTCATATCCGTTCCTAGAAATGTTTCCTCCAGTTTTCACAAGATGGCGCCAGAGGTCACAGAAATCTCGCGCCTTCATTTTCTCCAAAGGTGTTGAATGTAACAACTGCAAATATTTCACTGCATCTTTTTATTTTGTATTTATTTTTCCTCTCTCTTTCTTGGCGATGATATCAAACAGTGATAGGACCAAGCCTGGCTTATAATGAATAGCTTTGGGAAAATTCATCCCCATCTTAAGTAAAGCCCGTTATCGAATCGTTTACATTACAGAATGTTCTCTTTTTTTTCTTTCTCGTTCGCTTTGTTATTCTTTTTATTTGTTTCAACACTAGTTGTTTTTCTTCCACACTTTAGGCAAATGGTGTGAGAAAAAGCGTACGGTAGGCTGTACTGGACACGATTTTCAACCGCCAGTGTTTAGGTCAGCTAAGGCTAAACCACGGTCGGTTGTTGTTGTTTAAAGTTGCTGTGGGAGGAGACTTTTTACAAGTTTTCAAGTGTGTTGAGCGAGAGGGGAGGACAGAGTCATGTTCTGTCGGCGAGGAAAGAAAGAAATTTATGAAATTCCCTGGAAATATTGTCCCATCACCTACTTGGAAAAATTTAATATAGTTCCTAATCAGACGGAATTAATTAATGTTGTCAAAAACCTTAGCTGATAAGGTTATAGATAAATTCTGAGGGTTTATTTAACATTATTCATATATTAGACCAGATAATAATTATTACTGATATCAAATTAAAATATTTCTATATAATAAGCCAGATTATTATTACTCATAGCTTAAACCAAGTTTTTTATTTATTGATGCATATTATTGTTACTGATATAATAACTCTAATTTTTTATACATTAAGCCAGATTGAGAGTTATAAGTAAAAATAAAAAATGAGAACAAAGAAATTAAAATGTGTTGGTACAGGTAGATTATTTCCACATTGAAAACTTTTTTTAAACATTTTTTAATAATAATAAGGTACAACCGAATATATATATATATTAAAGCATTTCTATGGTAGAATGAGATAAAAATTAACACATTTCTGTGGTGAAATTAGCAAAATTAGATTTATTTTAAAATTAACACATTTCTATTGTATAATAAGGAAAATTCTACATTTTAACTGAGATCGTGATCTTTGTGATAATTGGTAGGCAACTTTTTTCTTGCAAAAATACTAAAATAAGTGTTTAAAATCGAAATTTAGGGAATTCATATTTAATAAGAAAATTGTTTCAGGGTGGAATTCACAAAAAATTCAAGTTCACCCCACCCTGGTAGAAATGTGTAAATTGTTTAAATTTTTTAGACATGACCACTTGTGTCTGTATGATTTTAAAACAATCTATGTGATTATATCGATAACAATAACTCAATTTCATAAAGTAATATTTCTAAGTTAATTGCTCTAATAAATATTAATAATATTTTAAAAATTCTTATAATTTCCAATTGTATCGAATAGACATGATGCAGAGAAAAATTTACAGATTAACATGAGAAATAATTCAAATTTTTTTTTTTAGAGAATGACTTTGAGAAATAATTCAATCTAATCAAAAGAGAATGAATTCTCTAAGATGCTATTGTGCAGAGTAATTAAGTAAATCATATTTGTTTGACTAATACTATAATTTAAATTTGGTTTTATTTTATCATACTTAATCTGATTGCATGACGAATAGCTTAATACTAACTTCGAAAAAAATTCCGTAATATAGTTAAAATATTTTTTATAAGATTACGGTTCTGAACTTCAAAAAAGAGGTTTGAACTCAATTACCTATAATATATAAGGGTATCCATGTCTACTAAAACTCAGCATATTGAACAACATTTGGAATAATTTTAAAAGAAAAATAATATTTTATGATATTTTTCTGTTTCTATATGCCTTAAAAATCTGCGTAAAAATATAATTGGTTTTACTCTCGTTGTTTGAACTTTTCAACTACGATAAAAATTAGGAAAGGGAGGTAAGAAATTTGATTTTAGAAACCTTCTGGACAACTTTATGGAAAATAAATATCTTATTTGTTGAGTCTAGTGGATTGTTAAGAAATACGCCATGAAATATAATACAATATGTAATAAATGCTAAATATCAAAATTTATCATTTGTATGCAATAATTAAAAAATGTCTTACTATGTATGAATGTATGATGGTGTCGCAATTTTCCATTGTCGACCGTGCATTTTTATTGGCCTACCTGAAAACCACGTGGTAGGATCCAGTTTTTCCTCATTCATTTCCATATTGTTTTGGTTGTCATCAGCATAAAAATTAATAAAAGTCATAAAGATATTGTTTTTCTATAAATATCTTTGCATCCCTAATTTAAAGCTATTTTCCTGTACCGCTATTTTTACGCTTTTAATTCAAGAGTTTAAAACTAAGAGAATAGTTTTGCTGAAATTCTTTTTATTAGTATATTGTAATTCTGCGCCACATTTTAAGATAAAGTTATTTAGAAAGGTGGTCTAATTCCATTAACCGTTTTACTATTATTATTTTCGTGCAAATAACATTAATATACTGCTATATACAGTTAAAGATATCTGTTAAGTGGTTTAGAACTTAACGATCAGCTTTATGCAACAAGCACAATGAGATGCAAGCAAAAATAATATTTAATATATCCACCCGTTTGGTAAGCGAAAATATTAAATTACGGTTGTGAACTCAATAAATCTGTTTGAGCAATATAATGTAATAACAATATAAATGCTATTTTAAAAAATTATTACTTAGAAAAATTACTTCTGTTCACTAATGGATCTAAATATTTATAATATTAATACATATTAATAATTGAATGTGGGAAGTGGAGGCCCAAGCGTAAGCGAACAGAATTCATTTTAGTACATACATGTTAAGTGAATAATTTTAACTTTAGTGGAAAAACTGTTTCCTGCCATGAAACAACAATTATTGCGAATCAGTCATCGGGGTTGGTGGGCGGCAGTGAACAGGGGGCTTAATCCCCTAGTATTATATTATTTATTTAACTAGAAAACTTTTAAAGAATTTTTTTATTGCACTTATGAGTAAACTTTCTTTTTTGCGACGAAATTTTGTGCAAAATTAGTATTTTTTTTACCATTATTTGTAACTAGGATCTTAGGAGGGTATGTTGTTTTTTTTCCGCAATTTTCCTCGTGCAGATGTTCCAAGAAATAAAAAAATTTGTTTAAAAGGAAGTTGACCACTACATTTACTCTTATCAATTTTCGTTCGAAGAAAGTAAAAAGATAGGTTTCTAATACAATTAAACTTTGAAAGTTAGATTTCGGATGATACAATCACAAGAGTTCCCCTTAAAGTGACAACGAAGTTCAACATCCTACTAAAAATATAAAACTCTATTAATTCATGTATTACTTACTTCCTTGATTGTTTCGATTTTACTATTTGCTTTTTCCGTGAAGGTTTTGTATTATTTATGCTTAAGATGAATGTTAAGATTGTAAATGATTGCTTCTTTTTTATCACAAAAACGTTTTATTTTCAATATAGATATTAATTATCCATCTAATGGTGATTTCAATTTGCAGATAATATAGTTTTCTATTTAAATATAATTTTTTAATGACATCATAAACAAAATATAATAATCAATAAAATGATACTACTTAAATGTGAGCGTGTTGCAATTTCTATTTCACAAAATTAAGCAATCTTTATAAAGATGCAGAAAAACATCTGTGTACATTTTTGGAATACAAATTAAAAGGAGAAAAAGCCGGAATTTGTGTAATAAAGATTGATGAAATATATCAAATTAATTGTTAAAGGAAAAATAAATAAACGCTTTCCTTGATTGTCAGTTGTGATAAATTTCCTGGTCAGTTGCTTCTCTTGATAAAATAATAGAAAATTCCAGCTATTTTAGAATCAGCTTTTAATACAATGATAAAGTAGTTTTTCATTTATTTATCCTGAATATTAGAATAGCCTCTTTGTACAACAAAGTATATTCAAAGAAGCATTTTATTTTATCTTTACTTGTTTGGGTAGTTATTTCTTGTTATGATAACTGAAAATTCAAGTTTATTTTTTGTGTGTATAATAATAAAATATTGTATAAATAATAACATAATTTTTATGTATAATTATATTTGTATAAAACAATAAAATAAGTTAAATTTTTTTTGCACCTCAGAAATCAGAATATCATCTTCATACAATTCGAATTAGTAATACTCTTTTCATCATTTAAAAATGTATATTTTTGAGTAGGAAAATGCCTATGTCTACTACGTATTTTATTTTATAACCATCGTTAAACATCTGACAAAATTTCAAGTTTACGACTACTAATATTCAACTAGGTAATTTTGAACCTAATCCAAGAACCGTAATTTATTTATTACCCTTAGACCGTACCATATCACATAAACCATACCGTTCACAATTATCCCTCCGTAATTTTAAACAATGGAACTCTTAGATCAAGTATTGTGAGAAATTTCCCTTTGTGGAACACTCTTTGATGGACACTTTGAAATTTGCATAACACGGAGAGAAAGCCACGAAAACCTTTCTCAAATATGCTGACGGCTAGGGGATTTTAACCCGTAATCTGTCTATCACTAAGCATATCTGCGTCATAACTGCAGTTGGTGCGAGCCGAGTGCATAATTCGTCACTCCCAGCCATCGCTGGGATTTGAACCCGAATCACCCGTTCGATATCCTATTCTAATAATGTAGGGGGATCTATTGCCCGTAGCAGAGCCTGCAAACCCTGCCAGGTCTCGTGAATAAATTCTATATCTGCGTAATACATAGAACAGTTTTTTCTGTTGTAATTTTATTTTTAATAAAATCTATTTGTTGAAGAAAGGGGTACCAACTCAGGCACTGTCTATGTCATTAGAACGAGGCCAAAATTGCGTGGACTTACTACCACAACTGTCAAATGAGTAACGAAGCTAGGTGCTTCACCAGGGTTGACTGGTGTACTTTTATAAGTAAGAAGATCGAGATGAAACGGTTCTTTAGCGTTTACTTAGTATTTAACGTTCCTTTATTTAATTTATTAAATTCAACTTTTTTTCAACAACTGGTATATTCAATAACTAGTTGAAATGTTTAATTAAAATTTGTACCGCAAATGATTATTTCAAAAAGGTAAGTAAAATTAATGGATACTTTGTTACTTGCATAGTACATTAAAGCAAATGCGAATTTATTGAAATTCCTTTCTTTGAGTAGATTGCATTTTTGTTGCAGACGTAGATAAGATAGAACGACGACGAAGCGAATATTATAAAGAAAACTATTATCGTGCTTCTTATAATATTGGATGAATCGTTTAAACGTGATTACAAAAGAAATCTTATCCGTAGAGTTCTTATCCTCCTTACCAATAAAAAAATGAGTATCAGATGTTATCCTCGATTGAAATTATACCTCTATTCGGGGCTCTGGGATTCTAACGATGCTTTGTTTGAAAAGGAGTTGGAAAGTGTTCAGTCATAATGTCGTTAAAATTTGCTCCAACCTTAATAAGTTGAACCTCATTATCTCAATTACACGATACTATGGTTCAGTTTGAATGGAAACACGATACGATTTAGAATATTTTATGGTTAAATGAAAAATGAATTTTTTTAATGAGAATTTAGTTAATGTATGTGTCTCTTAAATTATTTGAAATCAGTTAAATTGTATAAATAAAACAATAATTTTAAAGGATTACATAATAAATAAAGGAAAATATTGCCAAGAATTGAATTAATTTAATGTAGAAGACAAATATTGCTTAAACTATAAAATTAATTGTTTTACAAATTTGAGAAACTATACAAAATAATTTTGAGAGTTTCTTTAGCACTTCTGCAATGCACAGCTATGAAAGTTTGTTTTGTCCCCATCACAGTGACTTTATATCGATATTCCACTTTCATGATAATCCTCCAATACTGCAAAAGTTTTACCGGACCCACTCTCTACTACATCTATACATTATTAAAAACAAAATTTTAAAAGAATATCGATCAATAAAGAGTTTGGTCTGCAATCTCACGTTTTTTGGGTTTATTCAAGTATTCCTGCAACAATCCATACTTCTTTTTTCTCATTTAAGCATTTATTCAATTAATTTCATCAATATAATTTATTTTTAAGATAAAATTTTACAAGGCTACGAAATGCGTAATAATTGTTGTTTGTTATAAATAATAGATTGCTCAATTCTGTTATATATGTACAACACATAAGTATAAATCATTAAATAATATTACCAAGACTTTATCAAAGATAACCTACCTTTCTAAGGGAATGAAGTTATAAAACAAAATAAATCAAGAAATGAAAGCCATTGCAAAGCTATTAAGTCACATGGCAATGCATTGCCTGATACTAAGAGTCTGAAAAATGACCGAGGATTTAGAAAATAAACAAATAGAAAACGGAAGGAGTTAACATTTTGCCGTTTTCTGGGTTCTGTTTAGGAACGAGTATTTTCTCACCAAATTTCTAAATAAGTTGCGAAATTTGTCTACAGATGATGTTGCTAACAAATTTTAAAATTTTTTGTTCAAATATTTGGTCATTTTTGGGGAAAGTTGGTAGCAATAAAAATAGGGAATTAATAATAATAGTTTTGAAAAGAAACAAATTTACGAAGAGAGAAAAGATAGATTTTGGATAGAGAACTTTAATTTTAGGACATAAAAATTGAACAATTTAATGAAAATATAATTCAAATTTATAATTAAACCATATATTATTATGATAATAAAAACTTTGATGAGCAGTATAAAAAATTATTATTTGGTGAATTACGTTTGATTATTTTACTTTATAACATACTTTGTTAATTATTTATCTAATTTTTTTACTTATATATAAATATATTTAGAAATATTGCATATAATAATGCATTGCATATAATAATGTATACAATTTCGTATGTAGTATTTCCTCATTGTGAAATTAGATTGTCTTACAAACACTGGCAATGAATATTTAACTGGTATAAGAAATAAATTAAAAAAAAAAAAAGAACAACAACACTTTCAGGTAAGGAGATGGCGTCAAAAATCAACACAGCTTCCACTTAAATCCTTGTTTGTAGATGAAACTATAGACTAAAGATGAACGATAAAAGAAAAAAATATATTTCGCGGATAGCTGAACGTAGCCGGGGTTAAACCCACAAACCATGTCTTGGCAGAGGGGGCACGCTTGCAATTATCGTGTCCTCACGCCGACCCAATGGGTGATTAGTCTTTGGGTGATGAATGATGAAAAGTGGGGGTAGGGGGTGTTTTCCATCATCACCCATCTTTTGTATTACGAACATCCAGGTGAGAGGATCGAGGTTCTTATCTGAAAAAACTATCGTTCAATGGTCATTTAGTTTTCAGAAGGAGATACTATTAAGTAAAGAAGAAAAAAAAAGGTTTTGTGCAGGGGGAGGTAAGTTCATGATGAGTTCGACAAGGATCTGCCGATGAATTTACCTTTACCTGATGCTGACCGCCGGTGTTAAGAGCTGTCATCGTCAGGCGTAATGAAATATTGTGGCCTAACACTTTTTAAGTGGCTCCTTCATATATAAATATAAGAAGAAGCCCGAGATAATGAGATTTTGTAAAAAAAAAACTGACCCAATCTTAATAAGAAACTATTAGAGCAATTAATTGGATCCATCAGTTCTTGATGAGTTTTCACCCTCTTTAATCTTTTCCTGATTTCGACAGGGATCGAGGTGAAAGGATAGGCTATGTAAATCAAGATTTGATGGAGCTTCTGATCATAGGAATAGGATTCAGACTGGAGGAGGTTTCTTAGAAGAAATTGCCGTTATTAAAATTAAGTCATGGTGGCTCAGGGAATAGAGCGGTCGCATTCCAATGAGGTGAACTGAGTTCGAATCTCAGCGATGGTGGGTCGATACGAATTCCGCACCCAGTTCGCACCAACCACAGTGCTGACGTAAAATATCCCCAGTGGTAGACGGATCATGGGTTAGAGTTCCCTTGCCATCAGGATAACCATGTGAGGTTTTCGTAGTTTTCCTCTCCATGTAACGCAAATGCGTGTTGTTCCATCAAAAAGTCCCATACGAAGGTAAATTTCTACTTAGTATGCTTGTTTATTGGATTCAGGAGTTCCTTTGTCTTCAGGATTGGGATCAAAATTACAAGTCTACGGATTGTTGCTGTAAACTCAAAATTGGGTCGATTGTTCAACAACGGTTATGAAATAGCTGGTACCCATCAATCTGAACCTGGATGGATTTTAAGCCAAGAGCAGGTATTGAATTCGGTCCTTCACTATGACAGTTCAGTGCAGCAAAAAGTTCAGTGTGATCCTACCTCGTTTTTTACCTTATAATTCTGAATGCATATTTTGTTTATGAATTAAAGATATTAATTATAAAAATCAGATAAAGAAACATGTTTTGGAGATCTATAAGTGCATTTTTGCAGCATCATGAAGAGTCTCGATTCACTTTCTTATAATCCAGGTATGCGAATCAGCGAACATACATGAAGGAATTTTTTTGTCGGTAAATGTTAAGAAATCTTAATTAAATAAGATTTATTTTCGAATTTTTAAATCGATGTATTAAATAATGGAAAAGATCACTTGAAATTTTTTTTTTAAAATATAAGAATGACCTTCCATCTGAAATGTGATTGAGTTTCAGATAATTTTTTTTAACAATTTCCTACATATTTGGTACTGGCACTTTTTATTTACGTCGTACAAGAGCCGCACAATGGACTAATGGTAAGAGTACACATAGTTGGTGAAACAAAGCAAGGTATGAACTTTATTCTTGGCCATTCGTTTTCACATATTTTATTTATATATACTAGTGGGCTGCGCCTCCTGCTCGCTAACACTCGCCAACCCCGGAAAATTGCTACGCAATCTTATATGGTTTGCTTCGCAAACCAAGCTCGCTTCGCTCGCTACTAACTTAGGTACATTGCAAATACACAAAATTCTAAGAATTCAAAACTATCATTCAAATCCATATAACAACATTTTTTTTTAAAAAAAATTACATCTTTTTAGTAAATACTAAGTCTTTAAAATAAATTTGAATTCAAATAAATGACATGTAATTCATTAAATCTATTAGAAATGTGCTATAGTATAAAATCTTAAAGCGTAACACCACGACTGAGACTCATTTTTCAATGAATAACTAATAACAATAATAAAACAAATCAAAAAGACCAGGACTCTCTCTATCTCTTCCTGGTGACAGGCAAACCAACGCCTGCTTATCCCGACTGGCCAGTGGACACCTGAAAAGTCTCACATTTTCTGCAAATCAAAAGATCTTTCCTCTTTGCCCTAAATGCCAACAAAACCAGGCATCACCTGAGCACATCTTGAACTGTTTAGGGCTGGACTGGAACGACATTCATTCCTCTCCCATTCTGGTTTCGGATTTTCTTAATATCAACAGATTCATTGATCTGGTCTGACCCCGTCAGACCAGATGGGAAATAGCAACAACATAAAACAAATAAATTCGTGATATAAATCAAAAATCGTCAAATAAATTCGCAATATATAAATTCGTGAAAAAAAGCTCTTTCGACAAAATACTAAAATAGAGATATATCGACAAAGACTACTCACTTCTGCCTAGCTTAAGGTTATTTCAGTTTTCGTTTTTAAAAGCGCTATATGATGAGCCATCTCAGCTAGATTTGGCATGTGACATTTTTAGCGGCAATCATTGGTCGATTTTCTAGCGTTGCCATTCGGAGAGTTGTAATGAGGCTTTTTTTTGCGGCCGGGGAATTGAAATATATATATAGATTCTTGTACGTAAATATTAAATAATTCTTTTTTCTCAAAGAATTTATAACAATTTCTCTCCCCTTTTTTTAATCTTACTTATACCTTATCTCATTGACACCTTATGTTATGTCTCTTCTTTTAGAAGTCAAATATAATTTGTTTGCTTAAATTTTTTTCATTCATTTTTAAAAACACATTTTGTACATGTCATAATAAATCACAGTTTGTTTTATATGGGGTGAATAAAAAACCTGCAAATTAAGTTGGTGAAAGTTAAAAAATAAAATATTGTATTCTAATAAAGTATTCTTCTATAAATCCAAGTCCGGAACCAATTTGAAATTAAGTACTTTCACCATCTGAAGGCACTTTCGTGTTTTGGTTGTAGTCCAAAGTCCTCGTTTTGTGCCCTCTGTTTGAAGCATTAACTTTCAAATTTTTCTGAAAATTTCAATCAATGCAGTCTATGAGATCTATTGAAACAGTCATCAACATCATTGGCATCTATAATAGTTTGAATTTTTATGTTTCTCTTAAACGAATTATAACCATTTATTCATTAATTTTTAAGTACGTACAGCTTATTTTTTTTTTTCAATTTCTACATATTACCAAAATTAATTAAGCTTCATTGGTGTCTATAATAGTATGGTTTCCTTATAAGAGTAAGTGCATTTTTTTTCAATGTTTTCTGGAACATACTAGAACTATTTTCCTTAATTAAATTATTACTTAATAACAAATTTAATCAAGCATCATGGGCTTCATTTAGAGTATGGCAGTTGTTTCCAGTTTCTATAATACAAATTAAAACTATTTATCCATTAATTTTGCTTTTTAATGCATACCTTTTTTTTAATTTCAATTACTGATGATTTTAAGTTGTCATATAGATTCCCGCTTTAAAAGCATAACTATAAACATATAACATAAAAGCATAACTATAAACGTATAACCAGGTATTCTTTGGCCAAGCATATAACAATAAACACGTGGTTGCAAATGACTTTAGGAATACTAATTTAGTGACGTAATCCGCTGATACTATCATGCCATGCTGATCAATGAGTTAATCTGATGTAAGAAATAAAATTGATTGTAAAAACCTCATTCTCAAGGAGATCTATAAGCTTGCAAATATCATTGATACAATATTTAGAATACTTGAAAGAAAGAAAATCGTTTGCAATTTCATTTTTATCAATGAGTTCTAAGATGACGAAAAAATTTCATTTTTTAAACGTCTCTTTCGAACAATCTAACGGAAATTTTTTAAATCAGGGTCTAAATTTGCCCCTTTTTACACTCTGTATAAATTTTAAGACGCTTGCTCAAACGGTTCCGGAGTTATAAGAGAGACAGGCAGAAACAGAACTCTTCATTTTATTAATACAGACAATTAAATGTCGCTTGTGTCACAATATTTATTAAATAAAATTGTATCGTCACAAGTATTATCGTTTGAGTTACTAAAAACAGAGGTGACTCCGATAAAATCCGAGTAATATTAAATTTTTAATCCAGAATTGTAGTCACATGTAATTGGAATGCTACATTAAGGTTTCGTAACTTCCAAAATGAGGCTAAAAATCATAAAAATCAAAACCGCCACTTGGCGCAAGAAAACGATCACAACCTTCCAATTACGGTTGAGAAATAAATGTTCTTTTTGAGATATAACCACCTGAAGACTAAAAGGTCTTTGGCGATTAATCCTTCAAGCCGCGCATGCGTTCTGAATGAAATGGAGATCGATGGTTCGCATTTGGAAGGGGGTTATAAAAACTAGCGTTGAATAGACTTCGAAAGCCAGTGGATTCAGAAAACATTTTTCATGTAAAGAATAGAATGAGGCGTGTTTTCTTTTTCATTTATAACTATCATGTATGTTTTATGGAACATGTTAATGGGCAGTGATGAGTAATAATGACCACGAATACTATGTACTACGTCAAAATGACGAGTAAATGTTAATGATTCTGCCATAAGAACTCATGTAAAAGTTTCGGAAGGCTTACAGATGATGTATTTCACATTTCATTCCTAATGATTTTTTTTAATATAATGTAGGCGTTTAAAGGTTCCATTTGCTGTATTGTTCACATGAAAATGTTTTATCTACTATATTAAACTAAATGAGGGTATGATCAAAACTACCTGAATACATTAAATTTTAACTGTATTTCTAGCTCTATGAGAACACCAAAATACTCGGTAATTTTTACTTTGGTAATGATTGTGGTTAAATTAAGAAAAATTGGTTTTATAATATGGGATAAACTTCGGTAATTTTGTTATGATACCTTAGGGAAGCGGCTCCCATTTTTTTTCCCGGCTATGGAACCCTAAGTGGAAACCTCTTTTAGCGGAACCCCGAGACGTAAGAGAAATTTCATTAGAAAATGTGGAAAATATTAATCAACTTAAGGCCATTACTTATTTTGAAAATATTTAATGAATAATTGAAAAATGAAATTTTTTCATTTTGACAATACTAGTCTCGAAATAAGACAGACAGTTGAATTTACAGGATTAAGGTGGAATCTAGGCTCTTTCGTAAATTGATTTTATTGCATTGCATAAACTGAAAATGAACTAAAACGGCTTTCTAGCTTAAATAAAAATAAAAAAAGGCGAAAATAAACGTTGAGAATATTTATCACATTAATATTAAATAACTAATGCAAAATTAACAATAATGTTACAGATATAAATTTTACTCCAGGGTTTCGTAATTGATGATATTGTCCTTACTCTTGGAACCCCCAACTCTTGTGAATTTTACACAGAACCAAAGAAGGCCACGGAACACCATTTGATAACTTCTACCTTAGGGTATACCATAAAAATAATTCATTTGGCTAAATTTAATTTTCAGTTTTATATTTTTACTAAATGTGTTATAATTAGAACTATAGTTTTAAAAATCAGGTGTAAACCGTTACCATATAAACGGGAAATTTACCAAATGTATGGTTTAAATAATATATTTTGGTATATATGGTTAAAATGACATATATAATGGTTTAAATAATATATTTTAGTTTCATTATATATATAGCTCTGAATTATGATTTTTTTAACCAGAAATGTCATTACCATACAGTACGGTAATTTTACCAGAATTTTTTCTACGTGTATTAATAGAGTACTTACACTGGAATCTACATCAGTATACATGAATCTGATTTTTTTAAAAAAGCCTGGTAAAAAATTGAGATCAGATAGGTTAAAAAATATCGAGTCATACTCGTAGAAAAAAAATTATTAGAATTACAGCACGGTAAGGTAATGACATTTTTGGTTAAAAAATATATATTTATCTAAACATGCAAGTTAATAAAACCTAAATATACGCGATTTAAACCATTCATTTGATAATTTTGCCAGTCATATGGTAACGGCTTACCGAAAATTTTGACTTTTAAAATAATAGTTCTTCTTACCATAAATTTAGTAAAAATACCAAACTAAAAGAGTAAATTTTACCGAATTATGGTTTTTATACTCTGCTCTAAGGTAACATGAAAAAATTATAAAATTTTTCCACATTTGCCAAATTTTAGCACACATTATACCATATTTTACAGTTAATTTTACCATAATTATGACCAAAACACTTGTTCCCATAGAGCCGGAAACACAGTAAATTTTACCATATTCTCATAGTTTTGTCCATACTTCTTTTTTCAGTGTAATAATCAGAAGAAGAAAAAGTCGAAGTAAAAGTTACAAAAATGCAGGAGCAAAAAAAAAAAAAAAAAAAAAAAAAAAAAAAATATATATATATATATATATATATATATATATATATATATATATATATATATATATATATATATATATATATATATATATATATATATATATATATATATATATATATATATATATATATATATATATATATATATATATATATATATATATATATATATATATATATATATTGGTGCTAGAAAATTATAAATCTAAAAAAAAAATTATTTAACTTCTCTCTGTTTTGACTAGATAATCTTTAAGTAACAGTTGTGCTGTCGAATATATTTATTGATGTAGTTATTTCTATCATTATTTAAAAATATTTATTCAAAAGTAAAAATGATTGATATAACATAAAGTATTGATATAAAAATACCTGTAAAAATAATTGATTTTTTAACACATTTTCTCTTTTCCAGGAAAAGGAGAAAAAGTAAATTTATACGCTTTCCAATGAATAATGCCGTTGAAATTTTAATAATATATACGAATATGAGTATAAGTATAAAAAGCACGAATGCAAGAAAAGGACTTTTAAAATTTCCAATTTAATTTCTTAAATTTTTAGCTTTAACACAATACAATTTGTGAAATGTTGAAACGTTTTATTATTTTTTAATCATTTATTTATTTAAAATTATTATTTAAAAAAATGACAAGAATTGTTTTCTGAAAATTTCACAGTAGAATTTTTTTTAAAAGAAATTTATATTTAATCTTGTGAAAAGGCTGCCAGTATTAATGAGTAGAATTAAATTTCTACAGATGAAAATGAAATCGAAGAAAACGATCATCAAAACAATACCAAAAGTAAAAATCGACCGTTCTGTAGCGCCCTCTAGTGGGAAAAGAAATCATGGAGGCAATTGCTAGAGCTGTCAGTTTTCCGTAGAACTAGAAATTGGTAAGAGATCTTCATTAAAATTCGCGCAATTTTACACTTATTATTTGAGAACCACGTGGTTTAAATTTCACCAATATTTTTCTGATTTTTTTTAAAAAGTAAAATCAGTAACAGTTTCGGAAACGTCATAAAAAGGTAAGACTTTATTTTTGCAAAAACTTATGAAATTAATATCATAAAAAAAAAGAAAAAAGAAATTCAGCTATATCACAAAAATTATTAATAATAATCTCAACAAAAGGCAATAGCAAAACGTATTCAGAACCAATTCAAAATTGCATTTTCAATAATACAAATTTTGAGTAAATAAAAATTTGAAAAATTTTCATACTGCTCTAGTTATCTTTAAAAAGAAATTGTTGCAGTTCATAAGATTTTATTTTTCTTATTTTTAAATATTTTATGTGATTAAACTTGTCTATTCCGGTTCATCAATAAAGTTATTAAAAATTTTACCGACAAATATTTTAAAAATCGAGACGATAACAATCTAATTTACTATATATTTGTAATTATTCGAAATAAAAAAAATATATTGAGAGGAAAAAAAGCAGATTTCCATTGTTGGTATAAAAATTACCATTTCATTTATACGTAACACAAAATGATTAGATATTTATTGACTAGAATTGAAAAATTAAATTGAAACAAATTTTATTGTTATTCATTTATTTAGAATAAGGATTTATATGAAAAAGTCAGTAACTGTCTGTTATTGAGATTAAGTGTAGAGTTTAACGGTGCTAGTGAAAGAATAGACTATATTACTTATCACATACCAAAGACAAACTAATAAAATTGTGTTCCAGATTATAGGACTATCTTAACCTAAGGAAAGCAAACTAAACGAGCGAGATGATGAGAGAATAATGAGAATTTATATTTTTTAAATAAATTCAAAGATACTTGCATAAATACTAAAAAAAAATTAATAAATAAATAAAAATTGATAAATAAATAAAAACTGGTTCTATACAATTTTTGCTAGAATTTGAAATTTTTTACTTTCAACGTTATAAATAAATTGTGCTATAGTTATTTTTCTACTATAAAATCTAATACATGTATGCTGATTTATTTGATTCAGTAAAAATATTTTGGTAAAAAGAAATAAATTTTAACAGTAGGAGAATAACATACAAACATTTTTACAAAGATATTTTTGCCTTTAAAAATAAAATGCATCGATTTTCAAATTTTGTGCTTATTAGACGGCAATTCCAAAATTTTATCCAATCAATAAATTTCTGTGTTCGAAAATGTCTACATTTGCCGAAATGCACGAGAAAATTCTGTAAAAATACAATTGATTCATTCTGCATTAAAATGTTTTACTTGAATTAAGTTGATACGTTATGGAAAATGCTTATTAATTGATATAATTTCAAATTGGAAGATTTGGTCTCATGATTATTGGTGTTAAACATTTTTAGGTATGAATGGACAAAGTTTATATTTTGTAAATAAATTTAGTGAATGAATAACTTAGATAACAAGTTTTTATTTATTTATTTACAATTGAAGTACTTTGAGAAATTAAGTTATAAGTGGTAATTAGGGAAAACTCCAACTTTCAAAAATATAAAAACAGCAGAAAACTGTTTAAAAGACAAGTTGCCTTACTTATATTAATAATATAATCTTATTTATAACAAATTGTCTTATTTATATTATTAATTGTCAAAAAATTTTATTTTTGTACACACAAATGATCTATCACACAAAAATCATAGCACTTTCTTATAATGTCAGTTAACACCTTTTTCTGCTAGATTTTACAATTATTTTAATATTCGATAAAGTTTCATATATTATTCCTATAACGAGTATATAGTATTCGCATTTTAAAGGATTATTTTCATAAGGTTTGATTAATTTTATTATTTTTCTGCACTTTGTTTTTATCTCAAATGATATTCTAAATCTAATAATCAATGATGACATTTTTCATCCTTCCCTTTCAACTAATTCAAGTGTTATTTCTTAGAAGTGTTGTGAATCCATAAGAGTTATTCAAGCAAGTGCTAAATTAAACTTTGTTCCGCCACCTCTAGCAATACCGATAAAGAACGTGGAAATAAAATTTCCACGTGAAGAAAAAAAGCTATTATTTTTATTTTCTAAACAATTGATTTGTATTTGTAATTGATTGAATTTGAACACAAATTATTCGTTTTATTATTTTTCAAAGTTACACAATCACGGCATTGTTTGTGTTAATAATAATATGCAAAAATTAAGATTTATTCAATGATTTTAATGTGTGTCCATGATTTTAATGCGTTCAACAAACTTTACAAACGTGTATTAACGTATATTTACTTTGAGTGTCCTTAATTTAAACAATGATCTTACTTGAAACGATTTATGATTATTTTACATTTTGTTGAAATTATTTAATTTCCCCACCTTCTTCTTTTTCTATTATATCCTTTAATGTTGTAATTTTTTAGTTCACGTTTCTGATTTTTACCAACCTTTACATACTTCAACATTACTATCCATAGTGCGTCATTCCTCATAAGTAATAATTTTTTTTTCTCTATTAGAAAATTTTATCTTTTATTTTATAACCGTCTTTGAACAACCAACTCAATTTTGAGTTCACGACTATTAATGTTCAACTTCGTAGTCTTGTCATTTTGAACCCTATCCAGAAGACAAAGGAGCTCCTGAATGGAGTATTAGGGGAAAGGTGACTTTGTAGAGGATGTCTTTGTTTTGATGGAACTAACCCACATTTGCGTTACATGGAGAGGAAAGTCACGAAAATACCAACGGTTAGACAGAAGACAAGGGGTCTCTAACCCATGATCCGTCTATAACTGAGGATATTTTCGGTCAGCAGTGTAGTTGATGCGAGTCAGGTGCGGAATTGAAATTTCAGCAATTTCTGGGATCGAACCCGAGTCAACTAGTTCGGAGGCGAACGCTCTACGCTCTGAGCCACCACGGTTCTTATAAGAAAATTGGAAAACTTCCTTCCTCTGATGGGCGGATATTCTTATTTATTTACACATTTGTTACGTTTTCGTACAGGTTATTCAAGCAGATTCTTTTCAAATATGGATATTTCCTTTTTATTGTGGCTTCAAAAAATTACTCGTAAAAGCATTAGCAAAAAGTCTTTAAGAATTGAAGTTCGAGAAAGAATTTTAAATTCTCCTGAAGTTAGGAACAAAAAATTTCCATTTTTTTTCCCTCCATTTTTTCATCAAAAATATTTCGCGACATCAATGGTCCCCGTGAAGTTAATTTGGAGAATTAAGGTGTTTTTTTTCTTCCTGTTATCAGCTTAGAAAATGCATAAGGAATTCAGTTTTTTTCGTAATATAGAAAAATTCGTATTATCGAAGTTTGTAACATCAAATTTCGTTTACTAAATGTTTTAAATTATTTGTATATTTCAAAATACATTCACTCTTTTCTGCGAGATTGTACTGAATAGAAAGTTAAATCTTTAATTTGAGTATGACGGTCAACCTGACTGTATTTTTTTAAATTTGGTTCAATCAAAAAACTTTTGAAAACCATTCTATATTTTTTTGTACTTAAACTTAGTAATGCTTGTTCAGTAATGATTACCTTTAAATTTTACATCATAACCTTATTTCAATTTTTTTTAAAAATTAAATATCCTTATTCAAATTTTTTTTTTAAAAAATAAGCATTTAAATTTCAAGTACAATTAGAAACGAAAAAGTTAAGTATGCGTTTTTCATCTTTTCTAACTACTTTCTTTAAGCAAACCGGTAAGGGAAGGAAAAAAACAAAACAAAATCCCAATAAAAAAGGATTAAAAGACGAATGCTATTAAAAAAAGAAATTATATTCGTATTTAAATGAATTTTAGAAAATAAAATCTCAAAAGATTTTAATAAAACTAAAAACAAATTTTGCTTTGCCCATAAATAATTAGTGTACAGAAAAGTATTCACTCTAGCCTGATTAAATAGGGATGGGGATCCACACAAAAATAAAAACGAAAACTATTTGTTATAATTTAAGAAAATTTTAAAATTAATAAAACACTCACATGTCAGTTGCAGAATAAAAATATTTTAAACAAAACCGGATACTAGTTTTAAGGGATTTCTGATGAATTTCATTACTAAAACCTTCTCAAAAGCACAGAAAATTTCATTTTTATAATCTGAAGTTTTTAAAAAAGCTTTTTTTAAGCGATAGTTAACACTTAAATAATTTTTTTATGAAAGTAATGAAGTTTGAACATTCCAATTCCTTTATTAGTTGAATGTTTTATTATAACAAATGACTAATACATTGAACACTACAGTGTATTAATGTTCATGTTTTATTGTACATGACTAATAAATTGAACACTGCAAATATATTTTATAATTCAAGGGTTTTTCTACACTTTTTTTAATAAAAAAATTAAATTTAATAATATTAAATGTTTGTAAAGAATTATTAACCAGAATTTCAAGACTTTCATCAGTTCTAGACTTGCAAATATCCATGTCATACTTCTGTTGAAAGCGTTCGTGTCAATAAATAAGTGAATTAAACACAAAAACTATTAAAAAAAATTATAATGAACAGTTATTTTTATTTTTATCCTCTTAAAAATGTAATGTTTTTTTTTTCCAGAACAACTCATCAAGGCTTGTGGTTAAAATATGTATGAAATATTTTTTACTTAATTGTCTTTAAAAAAATTTAAATACAACTTTTAAGTAGTTAAGGAGAAATAAAAATATAAAAATATGATTTTCATTGAAGAAAATATTTTGAAATTGTTATAATTCTCGCAAATTTCTTTTAAGCTGATATTTTTCAATTTAATTTCTAGATGAAATTTAACTTATGTTATAGTTACGGGAAAAATTTACACTCTTAAAAGCTTTTAGTCCTTATTGAAATAAATGATGAAAAACACATTTTTAAGAGAAATTATTTTCAGCTAAATAATTTTTAAAAAGATGCTCAAAATTTTTATAGTTTGTTTGAAAAATTTGGAAAAAACTTTATAGTTTGAAAATAACCTTTTAGCAGTGGTGACAGGATGCATAAAAGTTAATAGTTTCATAGAAGGATACCACTCCCTAATTCTTGCTTAAAAATAACAAAATTTTTGACAATTGTTTTCATTTTAAATAAATATCAAAATTTTAATATTTAGAACTAAATAACTCAAACCTAAGTATGTCATGGCAATCAAAATTAGTTGCTCTTCTTAAAAATAGTCTAATAATGTATAATTATCGTATCATTTTTTAAAAAATATTTTCAATGAGAAACTGCGATACCTACACAATAAATCCTTGTCTATCATACTGTTACAATATTTGCAAAATTTTGATTTTTTTTTTCCTTCAAGTTTTTGACTCTGCAAATTCTGAATTCGATTCAGACAAAAATTACATAATTATTCAAAGAAAAGAAGTTAAGGGTCTGATTCCATAGCTTGTAATTTTTTTAAGAATTAATTGATAGTTTTAAAAATATTATTAAACTTTACTTAATGTATTTAAATTTTTTGGTTTTTCCCAATGAAAACAATCGCAATAACATTAACCATAAACTTGTATCAAACCTAAAACTGAATTATGCTCAGAAGAAAAGTATGACAGCTACCAGAATATGGTAAAATTAACCATGTTTCTGGCTCTATGGAAGCACCAAAAAGTTCAGTAATTTTTATTGAAGCGCTTTGGTAATAATTTTGGCAAAATTAACATTCAAAATTGGTTTCATAATATGTGAGAAAATTTCGTATAGTAAAATTTTGTATTTATCGTGATGCGTTAGGGCAAAGCATGAAAAATATTGTTTCGGTTAAATTTACTTTTCAGCTTTGTAATTTTACTGAATGTGTCATAACTATAACTTCGAAAACCAAAATTTAATATCAATCGATAACATATGAACAGAAAAATTATCAAATGAATGGTGTAAATACGTAAATATATATTATTATGTTAACCAAAATTATTTTCTAACCAGAAATATTATTACCATAGAATACGGTATTACACCACAGTACTATACGGTTAAAATTTCTCTCAATGAACGAGTGGGAATTGCATACATATTTATTATTTTTTGTTTATTTAAATCTTACTAATCAATAAAGGATAATGTCAATTATAAAACTAACTGTCTGAAACTCAAATCAAACTTAAAATAAAATCAAGCAATAGAGTCATCACTTTATAACATTAGAAATCAAATGCTTGAAATGGAAAACCACAAATTCATGATCAACAGCATGATTTGCTTAAGGTTTTCTGTTTTCTTTTTGCATTAAAATAATATTTTCAATAAAACATTTTAAAATGCACATTATCCTGTAATAGTTTATAAGACTCTTTTGAGCTACACCTTATCTTGCATTAGGTTTCTAAATCATGTGCAATTAAAATATATATTATCTTTAGTCGGAAAATATTGCTCTCCTTGCATAAAAATTGGAAAAATAATTTTAAATCTCTCTACGTAAAAAATATTCTATAAAAAATCATGATGAATAGATAAAAATATTAAACATATAATAATTAGTTAATTTATTTTTAATTTGATTTAACTATGGAGTAAAAAAGTTTTAAGGGCTTCTTATGGCAAAAATTCCAAATGTTTATACAATTATATTTTTTGTGTGAGTTCGTTATAGAATAACAAGTACACACAATCCAATCCAATTATTTAATGGAGCAATATTCATCACTTTCTGAAAGTTATTTAAAAGGTATGAAAAATAAAAGAAAGCAAATTTTAAAATTTTAGTAAAATTTAAAATAAAATATTTCAAGCAAACATGATATTTTTAAGTAAATTATTCTTTATGAAATCCTTTGCAAAATTTTTAGAATAGCCAGAAATACGTTAAACTTTACCATATTCTGGTAGTTTTGACTATACTTTTCTCTGTGCACGAAGATTGACAAAATAATTGCTCTTTGATATATTGCTAAATCAGCCTTGAATTAAATTAATTGAATCATAAATAACTTTTTGCGTAAATAATGAACTTGACAAAAGAATTGTTTCGTCAAGGAAGTTATATTGTCATTAAATATTGTGAAATCATTTTATTACTTTTTTCTTTTCATGATATTTTTAGTAAACATAAGGAGAAGATGGAAAAAAAATAACTTATCGATAACATCGATCACGTGATTTTAGAAATTGGTAATAAATGACACTCTGACTGCCAGTTGAAAAAATAATGCCAATATCTACCGTTTTACGCTATTTCTGTAGGTCTTTAAATAAGTAATAAAGTAACTAACATGTACAGTGAAGAGAAGTTACAAATCGTGCAAAATATTTTTGATTCAGTTATTTTTTTCTGCATGAAATCCATAGAATCCAAGCTAATTACCTATAGGACGTTCTTCTCTTAGAAAAGATGGGGCATAAAATCTTTTTTACAAGATTTGTGAAAGTTAAGATTGCGACTTCTTGAGTTTGTTGTTTGAAGAATATAATTTCAAACTTTTAATGATCGACTCTCATATTTGTGGATAGGCCAGTAAAACACGCTTAGTTCAAAGCATTTCTTTGCAAAAAACATTTTCCAAAATCCTGCCTTTAGCAATTTTTTAACTTATGCTAAAGAGTTTATTTTGTTCACTAATGAAAAATATTTTTTCATATCATAAATAGTTGTATAATTTTTCTTTTGTTAAAAAATTTTACTAACGATAATTTTCTTCATAAGGTTTCACGGCATGAAAAATAATTTACAATTCCTCATTGACGTAAAATTTTTTAAAATCTTTTTTATAATGTCCTGCAATCTGGATTTTTTGATATTTGCATTGAAAATTCAATTGCTTACAAGCTACAATCTTCGCTTTGTCATATTTACATTGTATCTTCAGAGGCTGTTTGCATATTGCAATCCTGGCTCTTTTATATTTACTGTGAGCTGTTGTTTACTTATTGCAATCCTGGATCTTTAATGTTTAAAGTGAAACTTCAGTTCTTAAGTTTCAAATTCTAATATTTCCAATATTTTAAATATTTACTTTGTAACTTCATTTGTTTGCAGTTTACAACCCTGTTTTTTTAATACTTGCATGGAAATTTCAGTAATTTGCAAGCGACAATTCTGATTTCTTAAAATTTACTCTAAGACTTCAACTGTTTGCAAGTTGCCTTTTATTGTTTCACTAAAATTTAAATGAATAAGTATTCTAAGAGTATCAATCAAATATTATTTACATCAAATATTATTACGCACATCTTTTAAAAATAATTTCAATTATTTTTTGTAATATTTTATATCTATATTGATGCTACCAAAAGTTTTTACAAAAATAAATAAATAAATAAATAATCTTAATACAGATACACGCTTAATATCTTGAGGATTTTTTTTTCAGTCTCTGTGTGATTGCTCAAGTAAAATTTTAATTAAAAATAGAGCAGAAATGAAGTAAACTTCCGATAAATTTAGCTATTGATTTAAATACACAATAAGATAAACCCTGTGCAAGTTTTAAAAAAAGCATTAAGTATGAACACAAAAATGAAAAACAGACATTTAATATTAAATGGAATTTCAAAATTAAAATTCTAATAATAAGGTATCAAATGCAAAAAAATTAAAATTTAAAATGTATGAATTTGTCAAATTTTTTCCGTTTAATTTTTTTGAAAGTTAAAATTCCCAAAAAATATAAATAAATTCAAGGTAATTAAAATTTGTATAATCATAAAAAAATAATAATCGTATAAAAATATCATGTTAAACCGCTATTTTGGTATTGATACTTCAAACAGTTTTTCACAGAATTCAATCAATTTGTTTTAAGGGTAAAACCCTAAAGAAGAAATATTTTTAAGAATATTAGATGATTATTTTGATAGTAAAATCATTCATTTTAAGTTATTTTAATTATAAACTCTTTAGATTTAATCTGTAATAAAGAAAATGGTGTTTCCTTTTTGGAAATGCTTTTTTAATTTAATTGATATATATATATATATATTCGTTTAATCATTACTGATATTTTTATACAGCTGTTTATTTGATAGCAACAAAATAAAGAGTTGAATGAGTTAGTTGTATAATTTCAGATTACGTTAATACAACGAAATAAACACATTCTATTAGGAATGAAAATGAGCAATTCAGATTAAATCGTTTTGGACGACTATAAAGTAAAAGGTTTTAAGGACCTCTTATGGCAGAAATTCCAAATGTTTATGCAATTATATTTTTTGCGTGATTTCGTTAAGGAAAAAAGAATAATATGCTTATTATTAAAAAAATAATTTGTAATTGCATATTTTCCAGTTTATATGCTAATCTATCTAACAAAGTTTAAAAAAAAAATAGCATCTTATTAACGTTTGATAATAATCAGAAAAATTAAAATAATTGTAATTTTTTCACCTTTTGAATTTATAAGTAAGCGCAATATTTTTTCTTAAATTCGCTTTTATAGTTTTCAGAAATATAACGAAATAGTGATAAAATAAAATTAAGATTGAGGAGTTATTTTCGTTGCTGACATTTTAATACAACTGTTCATTTGATGGCAACCAAATAAAGAGTTGAATGAGTTAGTTGCATAATTTCAGATTACGATAATACAAAGAGAGAGAAAAAATCACATTCTATTAGGAAAGGAAATGAGCAATTCAGATTAAATCGTTTTGAACGAAAGGAATTAATAAAAAAGGGCAATAAAACATGTCGATTTCCGTTAGCGGACAACTAAGAGGGACAGAGACTACACACGTCCAAAAACCTAATCGAAGTCGTATCCCTGTTATTACAAACAAATGGAGGCTTTATCGAAGATATCAAGAACGATATAAAATGTCATCTCATCTACTCAAAACCTGGCTGACGATTGTCGATGGGCCATTATCGCCAACCGGCGATACAATTGATTCGGGCGGTTTCAGTTGCTTACGTCCATCTGATACGATTTCCAGGAACGACGCAATGCCTTATTTTATTATTTTCATTTGATTCTATCTTCCCTCTATTCTTGACGCTTAGAGATAGCATCTACCGCTAACTAATACCTCCCCGAATACCTCGACAATATCTCTCCAAAGTATGACTATTAATAAATAGTTTATTAGAGTTACGATAGGGAATTATAATGTAACGCTTTGGTAGATGTATTTATCGATGTTGCTCATCCATTGGTTTTGAAACAATATCTTTTTTTTTTTTAATGAGTGTTGGTTTTGTGATTTGCTCTTGCGCATTAGCTTTGATTTGATTGTTAGTTCGGTGATAAAATATATTTACGGGGTTGTAAACAGATGTAATTAGAGATGTTGTGTTTTATTGGTGTTAGAATTGGAGTCGTTTAATCGTTACTTAAGCATATCTGATAGCAGTATAAAACTCACTGTAATTTAAACAATTCAACTGCTATTCGAAACATGATTGTTTTCAGAAATGCAAATTGAATTCGTTATGCAAAAGGAAATATGTTTAGTTTTTATATTTCAAATATATATTTGATACTGGCTATCCGTTTATTGTTATTACTTTTTTACTGATTTTCAACCTCTGGTTTCACTAGTTTTGATTTTACACTGTAATTTCAACGACTTTTAATGCATTCATGCATAAGGATTAAGGATATCATATAAAGCACAAATTTCTCAGGAACTATTCGACCCATTTCGTACAAACTTTATATTTCGCCTAATAGGATAACTTTTTTTAAAAAATGATGTAACAATTTCCACACATTACAATTTATAATGTTCTTAGCTATTACTAAATTAAATTATCCCGAATAATTAATAATAACTAAAAAATATTATTTGCATGGTTATTGTAGACTAAACGAATTTTATAATTGTTTGCCTTAGTTTTTCAATTCCTTTAAAAATTTCTCGCGATATGGCAAAATATGTGAAAAGTAAAATTAAAATTAAGGGATCTGAACCATTCATTAAACTATTGGAACCCTATTTATCAGATTGCGGCAAGCCTCCTTTATTTTGAGGGTAAGAAATCTAAATCTACGGAAGGAAGGGTATGCTTATTCAGACTAAGTACGTTTTTTTTACTGATTACGTCAATTAAAATCTCGTTTTCATTAATTAATAAGTATATTTGAGGTCACCCTTTTAAATCATTAAAATTGAGATCTAGTACGCGAAGTTCCGATCAATAGATTAAAAGTTATTAAGGGAGTTTATTTATTTTACATTTCTTATTTAATTATTTTTTTGCGCACTGCACACCTACACTCGAAAAACTGTAGATATGGCTGATAAATTCTGTCAGCTATCCTACCCATTAATTAAATTGATAGGCTTTACCTGTACTCAACAGAATTTTTTCGTAGTATAGGCAGAGAAAAACATATTATCCGACTATATGTCTTTTTATGGTGTCACTGATATCATCCATATAGAAAAACGTAGATATTTATTATAGTTTTGCTTCCGGTATAAATAACGAGAATTTCTGTTGGTTGGTAGTGATCTGAAAGTTTAAGAAGAAATTTCATCAGCAATAATAACTAAAAGGGGAGAATCGTTTGCCTAAAAAAGTTTCCTTACTAGGGCGCTAATGATATCTTGACTGAGAATCAGAGAAGTTCAGTAGGTTTTATGAAACGGAGGTACTGCATTAAATATACTGCTGAATATTTATTGAAACAACAATTTTTTAAGACATCTTCTTCTTTGTCAGCACTACAGCCTAGTGCAGGCCAAGGCTTTCTCAATTTGCTGACTCCAGGCAGGACTTTGAGTTAGATTTTTTCCACCTGTTTATTCCCAACAATTTTAAGTCCTTCTCAACACTGTCCAACCTTCTTGTAACTGATCTCTCTCTTCCTCTAGTTTCTTCAATTTTCGAAAAAGTAAGTTTTTTAACTAGGTCCAAATCTTTATGCCGAAAAGCGTGCCCAGCCATCTGATCATGTAGGCCTTAATAACCCTCAAAGTATTAGGTAATCTATATTTATTGTATATCTCATGATTATATAAACTTCTCCAAATATTATTTTCCTTAACTGCTCCAAAAACTGACCGAAGGATCTTTCTTTCAAAAATGAGTAGTCTATTTTCCTCTGTTTTATTAATTGCGCAGGTCTCGCTACCATATAGAATAACTGGTCTGATTAAGGTTTTGTATAGATTCACTTTTGTACCAATGGAGAGGAATTTCGATTTTAGTTGGTTCCTCAGACCAAAGTGCACTTTGCCATCAAAAGTCAGTTCCTAACTTCCAACCTTATCTCATTTTTGTTGGTAACAAGTGTACCCAGATACTTTTTTTAGACATCAATGATAGGATATCATAAGTGATTACGCAATTGATATTAATCTATAATATATTCCTAGAATTTAGTATACTAGTTCATTGATAGCATTATATCTATTCCTGTATAATTCAGTTATATATGATATTATATCCTTCAATTAGTAAGTTACTTCTTATAATGATATCATTCATATAGGAAAACATAGATATATATTATTGACACAACTCAGTGTTATAACTTAAATGGTCTCGTATCATTATTATCTAACCCTTAAAATTATCGTTGTTTAGAATTAAATAAATATTATTTAGCGAAATGTTTCAGTTTTTCTCGCCGCTTCTTAGTTTAAAATATTTTTGTTATATTCCAGTAAACATAAATATTCTTCGATGTATTCAGAATTTATAATGATTAAGCTTGTATTTTCTTTATCAATAAAAAAAATTTGCATTGAACATTTGCAAAAAACTTAATATTTATGATATTTATACGTGCGCAGAATTTTGTCATGAGTGGTTTTAGGTTTAATTATTTAAATTTCATGTTTATTTAAATAAATGTTGAAATTTTTTTTAAATAGTTTAATTAAGTCGTAGTTCTTTTAAATTACTTTCTTTACAGAAAAAAAATGTAAGAATTCAATTTTAAAATCAAATCATCAGTTAGTAAAGAAAATGCAATTATTTTGCTTTATCGCAATATCAAATTTCTTAAAGCTGAAGTGTGAATATTCTACACCTTTCTGGATCATAAAAATCGCTTAGGAGTCATCAAACGGAAACAATTTAAGTGTCAATGAAAAAAGAATAGCTTCCAGCTCTGAAGTCCCATTTCGGGTTTCGCACCAGTATCCAGCAATAAAAATACGTGCTGATCCTACGAACACCAACAACGACTGCAGTAGACTGTGACCCTAATATGTTGTCAACTGCTTTACAGCTGCTTCATCAAATCCTCGGATTAAAATGGTCAAGCAGGAGTGACCACACACCATCTAATTATCGGGAATCCAAAATGCACAATATCATCCAAAACGATTTAGATATCTTTCATCTCAGATATTGTCGGAGATTCGAGATTGAAAATTGATTTCGAAGATGGTTTTTTTTTCTCACGTCGAATGATTTCTTGAGTAAATAACTCTCGGATTATAGGTTGGTGGATGAGAACAAGGAATTCTGTGAAGCATAGTGTGATAATTCTTAGAAAGAAACCTCCCCCCTTTGTGAAAGCATATTTTTGTAAGCTTTTTTTCTTTCTTCAAAACTTTTAATGTAGCATTCACAGTTATTTTTAGCCTTTTCATCATCTTTATTCAAGTAGTTATCGTTTTAAACTGAATTTGGTATATACATTAACGATTATTTATAAAATTATTGATTAATAATAAAAAAAAACAATCCCTTTTACGTAATTAAAAAAAAAAGAAATTGCACGGTGTAAGGTCTGGAGATTTTAGTGGCCGATGGTAAATTATTTACCACCCTCATGCCTAAGGCAATGTTAATAAACTGCCGATACCGGAAATACATGAAGAACTTTGAGAATGCATTTTTGCAGCTTTGCGAACCTTTTGACTGAGTAAAGCAACAAAATGTGTAAAATGAGTTAAATGAGTTTTTTCTCGATTTATGGAAAATCAAAGCTATGTTCAGAATTTAATTGTGTAGAATTAATTTATCTTCATTTTATTATTTAACAAAATAAACATTTGGAAATTAGGGTATAGACATTTTTAAAATTAAATCTACGCTATTGTTTTTAAGACTATGTAATTTGTTTTTAAATAATGTTATTGAATAATTTCTATTACATTATAATTACAGAATTCATTCATTATAGAATAATTTCTAATTAAAATTCTTCACTTAGCTGTTCCATATGTTTAATTTAAAATAAAATTTAATCAACTGGGAAATTAAATCAATTAGTTATTAATTCCCAGCTATTATTTAAGTTTCGAAACAGATAAACAATAAAAATTTCATTAGTTTTAGTTTTTTTACGAATTTCTTTATGGAGTCTTAACTTTCTTGAGAAAAAATATAGTTTCCGTTTTCACTTTTTTACTCAAAGGATGATAAAAAAAAAACAATTTAAGTTTCCTTATTTTTTTTATCCATAATTACTGTTATAAATAAAAATGCCAATTTAAAAAATACCTAAGATGAATTTTATTAACTAAAACTCTAAGTTGATAAAAGGAAAAAGAGTCTTAATCACTATATTTAAGGAATTTCTAACGAAATTTTCAGGAAAAAATAAACAGTTAACAAACTTTGCATTCATGTTGCATAGCAGTTATCTCAAAATTATTGAATATCACAAGTGGTTTTATTAACGAAAGAAAAAATTCAGCAAAACAATTTAATGAATCATTTTAATAGTATAGTAATGTGATTTTTAGAAAAAGTGACGTAATAAAAACTCATAAATCATTTTATCAATATTATTTTGGACTTTAAAAACAATTTTAAGCGTTTTATTTAGCGAAAAATAATTTAAATGTTCCATCAATCATCAGGTTATTTTTCCTGCTTTTTGAAATGGAAAGTTACTGCCTTTATATAATGAGTGAAAATCGTTGCGATTACGTTCGACAAAAAATAAATACGATATCGTTTTGTGGAATTTAAAATTTATGTTTCTTCAAGTAATGATAAAAATGTATAGGAACTACTGGGGAGTTTCGCAATACTAAAATTTTAAATTATGCAATCAGGAAAATCTCTAAGAATGTATTTGAATATTTTGAGACGCCATTTATTGCAATTTTTCCATATTTTTGGTTCTTCAAAATTTCTATGCTACCAAACTTAAGTTAATGTTTCATCGTGTACTCTTCTTTTTTTATAAACGATAATATTTTACTGTATTTAGGATAATAAAATTTTCAATTTCGTTCATTCAAAAAATACTTACGTATAAATTAAGGGAAAATCTTTTGATGAAGAAATCCATCGTGCCTTTTTCTTTTCTCTAAATTTTTGACTCTTAAAGATTTCATTTATGTTTCAATGTTGAGTTCTGAGAGTTTTCACACACACACGTGTATATAGAATAATATAAAAATATAGAGAGAACATAGAAAAGAATGTAATAAAGATTAATTAAAAGAAAGGAAGAAAAATTATTAAAATAAAATATTTTAAAAAATATTATATATATATATATATATATATATATATATATATATATATACATATATATATATATATATATATATATATATATATATATATATATATATATATATATATATATATATATATATATATATATATATATATATATATATATATATATATATATATATATATATATATATATATATATATTTTTTTTTTTTTTAATTTTTTTTTTTTTTATCAAATGTGACAATAGAAATAAATGAAAAATAGAGGTAAAGTTTTTAGGATAATAAATTTAAGGATATCTAAGGCTTAATTAAGGAAATTAAGGTTTAAGGATAATAAGTCAAGATTTCAAATAATGAAATGTTTCGTCTAGAATTATTTAATAGCTTAGTCTTTCAGGTTGTTTACTGATTCGAGTTGATTTTTTTTTCTAACGGAATAAAAAAAAAATGACTCGCTTTTCCTGGAGACACATATTGGTATGTGTTGATGAACTTATAGTTACATCGATCATGAATAGTCGATGATTTTATTTTTGAATCTGGATTAATTGTCTCTCATCAAAAATATTATTGGTTGATGGATCCTACTTATTATCCTCATGTGGGATATGAAGTTGTCCTACTTTCGTCAGCTATTGCAGATTTCATTTTAGAATCCTGTCGTTTTCAGTAAGAATTTCATACGATTTGTCAGCGACTTTTTGCTTAACTTTAGTTTTAATTGGCCATTCTTTTCCATCTGGAATTCTGACCATGTCATTCAATTCTATGTCAATCATCAATATAAATATATTTATCATTTATTTTAAAGAAAAAATTCAGTATTAAACTTTAATTTGATTTCATAACGTCAAATATTTTAAGTTTTCAAATTATTTATATACTTTCTTTCATTAAGCGTTTCATTATTTTATTTACAGTTATATAGTGTTCCAAACATGGTGAAGCTGTTCATTTCTTTTTATGCTATTACTTCTGCATTTTTAATTAATTGTGCGTTTTATAATAAATAGAAAATCGATTTAAATTGTGTTCCTGTGTTTTTTTTAATGACAAAACTTGTCACTAAAAATGTCATTTAAAGAACACTGTCACGTTTATAATTGAAAAATTAAATAACTTCAAAGACATTGATTTTTTATTTAATTTAAACAACTCATGTTGCATAATATAATACATTTATTAGCATTTAAAAATCGACTCCTTGAAGTTTTGAATACTGCTCTGAATACTATTCGTTCGCTTAAAATAGACAAATAAAAATACTTTTTTTCTTAAGTATCCTTTCTTAAGTATCTTAAGAAAATATTTTTGATTCCACTAATAACTCTAGAGATGTTCTTACATTCCCCTCAACAAGATAATATT
The DNA here is from genome assembly GCF_982258835.1 of Parasteatoda tepidariorum. NCBI lineage: Eukaryota > Metazoa > Arthropoda > Arachnida > Araneae > Theridiidae > Parasteatoda > Parasteatoda tepidariorum. The sequence goes on along the minus strand of NC_141756.1, from coordinate 15,485,141 downwards.
TGCTTTAATTATTAGAACCAATTTTGGATCACCTTACAGTTTTCACTTAATTTTGAAACTTTTTAGCGATTTTGTATTTACATGCTAGAATAATTTCTAATCTCGACCTTTTCAGTAAATCAAATAAAAACAGACTTAATTCATCTCTAGTTTTTCATTTTTATTGCAAATCTCTTCTAATCAATTTTAGAATTTAGAAGATAATTTTTATATTGAATCCTCATTATGCATGCAAAACAAAATAGTCTTTTATTTTCATATTTGCATATGAAGACTTGTGTGTTTATTAGAAAACACCCTTTATAAGCTCTATTCAAGTTTAAGAAAGGATTGCTAAAATTATAGGGGGAAAAACATTACAAAAAAGCATCTATTGCAACGAAGAGGTAGCTAGTTCGAATTTACAAGTGTCCCAGGCTGTATGCATGTGCTGCCTTTCTCTATCTTGTGCTATCCGTATATCGATTTGTCTAGGGCACATTAGCTGAGCTTTGTGATGGGCACACAAGCCTGCGTATGTGTACGTAACAATAAATAAATGAATATAAATAGATGCATCCAGTAATACGCCTGCTACTTCTACGCTTCCATTTTAGGATATTCGGAGAGCCCCTGATGCAGTAATATTTTTTACCCTAATGTAGTACTTATTTAGTAACAGTTAAGCAATTGATTTAGTTCAGCCTTGTTCAGGCACTTGCACATTTACAAATGCATATTTTTTTATAGTTTTAAATGTTGGTAGATGTTAACTTATAGCTTCCATAGGAAAAAAAACCCACCGACGAAAAACAAAGTAAACAAGAATTTTGGTCAAAATTATCTAATTTTGCCTCATTTACTACCAAGCAGCCTGGTAATAAAAACCATATTTTATTGTTAATTTAACCAAAAAGTCTTTACCAAAGTGCTTTGATAAAAATTATATGGATTTTAGGTGTTCCCATAGAACCGGAAACACGTTTAATTTGACCTTATTGTGGTATTTTTGACCATACCTTTTTTTTTCTCAGTGCATGAAAAAGAGAATCATATTTTTCATAAGTCCAGCTATAACTGTCACCAATACATTGTTAAACTTTTCCTAACCCTTTTTTTTCCAAGCTTACTGAATGAGCGTTTTAAATCAACAATTTTTTCCATAATCTGGACTATTATATTTGCGTTTATTACGCTTTTTAGCACATCTTGCGCAAATATACCCATTACTATTTAATTGCTGAGACGGCCAGGTGGCCGAGCATACTGCGAAGCCAATGGACTCCTGACTGCGAAGCCAATGGCTGCGGGTTCGAATCCTGCTCTGGGCATGGATGTTTCTCTCTCTTTGTGTTGTCCTCTGTTGTGTGTGATGTGTGAATGTGGCCCATCCTATAAACGGTTTTTGTAATTTTGTGGCAGTGAGGCGTGGGTAATGTTGCTCGTCTCCGTGACTTTGGCTCACAGGTGCCCACTGGGTAACGTGAAATGAGTAACAATTCCGGCATCTTCTAAGGCGAAGAATACTGTTCAGTGCCTGCCATTTGAAAAAAAGAAAAAAAATATTTAATTGCTGAGTTTTAGTATATTTCATTTATGGCAGTTAATTTTTTTTAGGAAACCAGATGTTTATTTGGTAATTCCATAGATTGACTTAGTTTAATTGCCATTTCAAGAGTTTAATCATATTCTCTTAACATAATCTCACTATTTTTTTTAAAAATCTATAACACTAACAACAATGTTGATCTCGTATTAAAGATTCTTTTAAAGAATCAAAATTAATTACGTGGGCTCTTAGCTTTAGATTTGCAACAAATTCTTCAATGGATTTGCTTTACTTTTTCATTAAGTTTCTGAGTAAATTTCTCTCATATGTTTCATCCACTTTGGTATTACAATTATCAGTAAACTTAACAATGATATTGCCGAAACTTTTTACCTCATTTTTACCAAATTCAAAGAATTGTATTCGTTTTTGTGAATAGCCAAAATTGGTGGTTGTTGGTGAATGTTGACAAGCACATAATCACTTTGGTAAATGTCCGAAATATATACTAGGTCTAGTTAAGTGCCACTACCCGATATGTCCTAAACTGATGGCTTTTTAGGATACAGCACCACTGCCCGATATGCCTTACACTGATGTTTTTTTTAAGGTTCAATGCCTCTGCCCGGCATACATTTGTCCGGTACTATCTATCCTTAGCAAATATTAAAATATCGAATAACAATAAGTATAATAATATCAACGAATAAATTAATATCAAATGGGATATAACAAACGTTTTGGACATGCACCAAAGCGACTATGTGATTGTTGACATTCATCGGTGAAAGTCGACATTCTCTTGATTTCAGTCATTCACTGTAACATATGCATGTACACCAGTCAAATGTAAAAATGGTGAAATTTTTCGCTTATCTGATCTAGTAATATGTGCTGCGGCATTCCCGAAGAGATCAAAACTTTTCTAGAATCTTTTGAAGCTTTCATAACAAATCCATTTTCATTTTTTTCGTTTTAAGTTCTTCTTCATTTAATATTTTAATCCAATTTAACTACTTCATTTATCCTTGCGCAGGCGCAATTGACATCACTTCTCACATGACATATTATTTTTACTGTTTCACTTTCATTTAACACTAACATGTCACAGTTATCGGAGAAGTATATTCTTTAATAACTTTGCTTTATATGTTGGTTCTGGGTTAGTTGATTTTTTCGACATCTTTCGAATATAACGATATCAATGTAGATATCAATTTATCTCGAAGAAACTTTTCAAATATTAGATTCGAATATTGTAGCTTTTTCATCTTGCATCACTTTAATTTGTATAGAAAGCACTGGCTGGATATAGACATAACTTAAGAGTTATGAATGACTTCAACAATAGTACAATTGTTAAAAAATACGCCAAACAGCGCTATTTTGTGGGACGAAATAGGCCTCGAAAAACAGTCTCAGTAATGATGTGGACCTTGGAACGGCCAAGCTCAGTAACTGATTACTTAGTGCGAAAAGAATTGCTGTTTTTGTATTTTGAAAAAGCCCACAATACTCTACGGGAGTAATAGCGCATTGTGGATCAAGGGAATCTTTTGACTAACGGTATAGTGGGTGTATTGCGTACTAACCACTTTTACTTCCCAGACAAGCTCATACTCATCGATCTGAAGCTGAGTGGACTACTATCGGGACTCGAATTACAGTTTATCGCAATCACAATTTCGCCATCGTGGTTGATTATTAATTTAATAAAGTCAAAAATTAATGCGGTGAAATTATAGTCTACTTTACTCCTCGAGAAACCACGAATTACCATTTTAAGAATTAATCAATTCGTTTCTTGAGCGTGGATTTCCGGTTTATATTTATATATCTAGCCATCACCTATTATTCTTATTTGAGACATTAGTTTATTTTAACATCAATTATATCTTTACAGTGAATGATACTTTACAAAATATCAGATGCATGCAACTTGTGATATGTCCACAAAATATCTCTGAAAACTAAGTTGGTAGGAAATAATAAAATTGAATTTTTTTTTCAAGAAGAATTTTATAATTAAGCATTTGACTGATAGTTTTTCTTCTTTTACCAATATATCGATTGAAATATATTTAACAATTTTATTCTAACTAAAAGTCCTCAAACTGGGTACTTTTAATCGATTAAAGTTTTCGAAAGATACTTTACTGAATTCGACAAAAAAGTACACAGATAAAAAAAATTTCAGTGTTAAAAAATACGTTTTATACTTGTTGTGAATTTATTAATAATTAGATTTATTAAAAAAAAAAAAAGCATTGGAAGAAGAAAAAAAACCCTAATTAATCATTATTTTTCCTCTTTTTTTCCTCACTAACAGCAGTTTTTTTCTTTGATGAAAATACACCGAAATTAAACGCACGCTAAATGTTGCCTCGGGCTACTTGGAATTGCGTTACATCTAAATGAACTATCATATTCTAAAGAGAGCGAATTAATGGTTTATAACAACTCAATCGTGTCATTCATTCATTCCACGAAGCAAACGATACCCCTTCGAACTATTTACGATAACCCCCTTCACGAGTCGAATTCGAAGAGGCGGCAACGAACGATCCACAACAACGGACTCTAATACAGGGAAATTCTACTATTAGATCCGTGACCTTATCCGCTGTTAGAAGAAAATAAAAAAAAACAAAAGGGCCCACTCAATTCGACGAGGAAAGGATCGAAAAAAGAAAATAATATTAAGTGGCGGAGGAAAAGAAAAAAGTGTTGGAGGCACCCCTCTTGGTGTTCGAAGCACGTTCTCGTCTTCCTGTCCCACCGTCGGACCGTCCATTGTTCCAGGGACGGACATTAGCATAGAATGCTGTGGCCCCCTTCCATTTCCAAGGTAATTGCCGACATTAATAAGTCCACAGCAGAAGACATGACAATGGTGCTCGCCGACACAGTAGCCACTTTTTGATGTTTGCTCTGTTCCGTCTTGAATGCTGATGCTTTCTTCGGATCTCTCCCCCCCCCCCTCGCCTTCTTTTTTTAGAACTTGCATCACATCGCTTAAAACGACAATATCGCTACAAATATTTTCGTATGGCTTTGAAAAGTGAATATTTTTTTTCCCCACAATTATCTCTAATTACACCGAAAAGCAGTTTCTTTTGCCTTCCAAAAGCAGTTGGTTTTCTGGAAAATGCTAATTGCGAAGCAAGTTTCACAGTTAAGAGATTATTCATTTTATTTTTAAAATATCGAGCAAAAATGTCCTAGAGGTTGGAGCATTACCCACATATTTAAATTGTTCTTGAAAGCGTTTTGGCGGGAGGGAAACACCACGATTTCCATTAAGGCAATAAAATGTTTCGCTGTATTGTACTGTTATCTTGTGGAAATTCCTGAAATTTATAAAGTACCCATGTATATATATATATATATATACATACAAATAAATAGTTTATACAATACAAATTAATAGTTTCAAAAGAAAATTGCATTTTTGGAAATGACCCGTGCTACTATACGGCATTTAAACCCTTCACATATTCTCAAATTTATTCCAATTTTTTATATAAATAAAAGATTTTTGAAAAAAAAATTTGTATCATTATATTTTTTTTATAGTAACCATAATTTAAATTGAATGTCGAGAGGAGGATAATTTTTTTCATGAAAGAGTGTCCATAAATGCAATAATCTTTGACGAGTTTTTATTTCTTTTTTTAGAAAAAGGCAGATTTAGTCATTTCCATTTCAATTTTTTTACATACCTAAAATCAAATATGTTTTAAAAATAATTAAAATGCGTTGAGAGATATCTATTAATAAGGTTATCATTTATTGGGAACAATTTACGAATGTTTCAATAAACTTAAAACAGGTTTCTGAGCAATGACAAAAAGATAAAATAAAAATGTGTTTCACACATATTATCATAAATGAAGGGAGAGGCATGTTAGGACTTTGAATCACCTTAAAATATCACTTTTTAAAATTACCATCAGGAATTTATTTTCGATAAGATTAATAGAAGACAAAATAGCATTTTCTCTGTATTTCACTTTGCTGGGAAATATTTATTTGTTTTGAAAAAAATAGAATTTATAATTATGTATATTTCATAATCATTTCTTTACGTGAAAAACTTCAAATAACTTAAATGAGAATCACAAAGAGATTTAGAATTATGCCAATATTTTGTTGTTGGAAATGGAACTTACATGACAGAGTTTGAATTTTATTAATGATACTTAAATAATAAAAAGTAGTTAGATAGTTCTGGGGATACAGAAGGTTACCATTGCGAGTATTGCATCATGGTAAAAAAATAAATATAACGGGGAAGTATAGAAAATTATTTTCATTTTTAAACTGCCCAGTGCTATTCACTTTTTACTGTCAGAGCAAAAAGATGAAATAGGTAATTGCTAGCAATAATTGTTTCTCCAAAAAAGTTTTTTTTAATAAATATTATCATAAAAATATTTGGTACTTTTAATATTGACGGAGTTCAAGAAAAAATTACATAATTAATATAATTTGTAATAAAAAAAATAAATCTTACTATATATAAAAATCTATTGATGGCGTCGCAGTTTTCATAGTTGGCCATGCATTTTTATTGGTCGGAATAAAGTTGTTTTCATGTACTGCTATTATTACGCTTTTATTTCAAGAGTTTAAAACTGAGAGAATTTTTTTCTTCTTCTTTACTGTTATTTTTATAATGTAATTCTGCGCTACATTTTAAGGTATCGTTATTTAGAATGGTGGTCTGACTGCTTTACAAAGATTATTTTTGTGCAAATAACATTAATACATACTGTTATAAATTACATACATACTGTTATAATACATACTGTTATAAATTACAGTTAAAGAGCTCTGTTAAATAATTTGGAGTTTAACGATCAGCTTCATGTGCAATGTGATGCAATCAAAAATAGTATTTAATATATCCGTCCATTTGGTAAGCGAAAATATTAAATTACGGTGAGGAACTCATCAAATTTGTTTGAACAATATAATGTTCTAGCAATATAAATGTTATTTTAAAAAATGATTACTTAGAAGAATTACTTTTGTTCACCAATAGACCTAAATATTCATAACACTAATTGATAATATTTGGATGAGGGAAATGGATACACAAGCGTAAGCAAACAGAATTTCTTTTAGTACATAGATGTTAAGTGAACAATTTAAACTTCAGTAGAAATTTGTTTTCTGCCAAGAAGCAAGAATTATTGCGAAGAAGTCATCGGGGTTGGGGGGCCGCAGCGAACAGGGGTTTAACCCCCTAGTATTATTAGAAAAATACTCGGCATTTTTAATATTCACTGAGTTCAAGAAAAAATTACATACTTTTGCATAATTTTTAAGAAAAATAATAAATAAATGAGAGAAGTTTACTACCTCAACATGCGATGTTAAAAATTCATATCATTTACTATGATCGATTACTGATATGTCACGTGACCAAAAAAATGTAACAAATCACGTGACAAAAAAAGAAATGAAATGAAAAAACATTTTTTTCAAAAATCAATAAACTTTTTTAAATGGCACTTTTAAAATAAATATGCCGATTAGCGGAAATCTTGAAAAAAGGGATTCAATTATTTCCATGTGTCTTGTATTTTTCGAGTAAATAATCTAATCTATAACATAGCACAATTATATTTTGGTTTCCTTAGAAAAAAAGTTCAAATATATTTAAATTTGTTTTTTTGTTTTTTAAAGAAATGTGGTTTGATAAGCTTGTAATTCAATTTATTTCCACATTAATCGATAAAGGTAATCTCTTTATCTTCATCGATAGTCTTAGGATTTTAATCTCTTGATACAATGTAATAAAAGCGTTAGTGAGAAAACGTATATCGCTTTGCTGTCCCCCCTCCCTTACCTTCAGATAAGCTGAATGTAAGGGGGGGTTATTTGGGGACAGACTCCAAGATGGGGCACGCCGATAAGACAGTATGCGCCTATAGCCTTTGAACAAAGGACAAACTCTCAACAGCTTGTCAAGGTACTGAAGCTAGGTGGGTGTATTTGCAAAGGACAGCTGACTGTTTCATAAACTGTTTAGCTGTTAACTCAGGAAGTGACAGTTGTTTATGGGTTATTGCTGCAGCAAATTCAATAAAAATTCAAATTTAAATTATAAAAATGTATTTATAGGATTGTAAATTAGGAGAAAGTAAGAGGGTAATTTTATTTAGTTTTTCAAAGATTTCTTTCTTACTTTTTAAATGTACAGTGGCTGACGTAAGAATTTCAATAAAGTTATGTTATTAAGACTTAATCAATTTTGAATTAATATATAATAAAAGTATTATGATATAATTTGAAAATGTTCGAATTAGTGTATTTTTAAATTGTTAATTTAGATTAATTAGTAACTTTTACTATCTTTATGACTCATGAAAATTTTAAACTTACTATCGTTACCAGAAATACAAGTATTCCGCAGATACAACTATGACGGAAATTCATCCAAAACTAAATTTATAGGCTTTAGATGTTTTGTTTGTATAAAATTTGAAACATTATTATTCTTTCTTTTTTTTTTTAAAGAAAATTCTAGACACGGTTTTCATAACAAATTTGTGAAGTCTCTTATCTTAATTTTTCAATAAATAAAAACAAAAACTTTCACCCTAAAGAAGGAAAATAAAACATTTCAGATTGGCAAATTAATGTCATCAGTAAAGCTTATTTTGAGTTACATACATATCTTGAATATGTCGGCCAGGTTGTCGAGCAATTAGCGTGCCTGATTGCCAATCCAATGGTTGCGGGTTCGAATCCTGCTCAGGGCATGGATGCTTCTCTCTGTGTGTTATCTTCAGTTGTGTGAATACGGCCCACCTTATAAACAGGCACCTGTGGTATTGCGGCGTGGGTTATGTTGCTCGCCTCCGTGATTGTGTTCACAAGGTGCTCACCAGGTAATGCAAAATGAGCAACACTTTTTGTACTTTCCATGGCGAAAAACGATTAGTTCATTGCCTACCGCTAAAATGTATATATATATATATATATATATATATATATATATATATATATGTTTCAATTTTTTTTTTCAATGAGCTGCACAATCGATCTTGCCGATGAGCAGACCTAGTGCGTTCTCCAGAGGTGGTATCCACCCTTTCAGGACCACCGTAATGGGTGAGATACCGTTGGTCATGTTAATTTGGACGTCTAGTTTCTGTCACACTAGATGGCAGCGCCGAGACTCTATTCGGATGCTAAAGTGCACTAGGAATTTAATTTTGCCGGAAATGCCAAGAGTCAATAAGGCACTCTAGGGATCTTTTACATGCCGCATAATCATACGACACGGCCGCTGAGGATTTTCTGCATACCGAAAATCCGGTGTCTGGTGCGGGGATCGAACCCGCAGACTTGGGCTCAGAAGGCCGACGACAAACCAACTGCGCCACCCGGCCACTATGTATGTATATATATATATATATATATATATATATATATATATATATATATATATATATATATATATATATATATATATATATATATATATATATATATATATATATATATATATATATATATATATATATATATATATATATATATATATATATATATATATATATATATATATATATATATATATATATATATATATATATATATATATATATATATATATATATATATTCTAGTGTTTTAACATAAAGCTGAAGTTTTACCTTTACTTCCACTTTCGTACTTTGCAATGCAGCTTTTTTCATGTATTTCTTTTATGTGGGTGACTATTAAAAATTCAAATGCCCTTCTCTCCTTAAATTTGTAGTCATGTATTGTAATATATATATATATATATATACATATAACAAATACACGGAAGTCACAAGCTATTACCACCAGGCAGGGATAGACTGGTTGGTAGGGCGTTGGACTCTTTTTCGTGAGAACGAGATTTCGAATTAATTTTTAGAAAATTAATTATATTAAAATGCAGGTGCGATTATTTTCCCATTTTTTTTTAAAAAATATAGTACGTATCAGTCAGTTATAGTGACCTTCGGAGTGGCGTATCATTTATTAAAAACAAGTAACATTAACTTAATAGTCACTGCTTCTTCCTGTAACAATATTTTTCTATCTTCCTTTTAATTTATAAAATTACTATAACATGAACTGAATCATAATTATATTCAATGTATGGTATTCACTCAATGTTATAGTTGTCTGTAGTTATTGTGTCTTATTTCACATTATTTAGTATATATTTTTTTTGTCTTTGAAAGTGTAATTGCTTCATTGCCTTTGCTTTATTGATGTCATAAAATATAATACTTTTTCTTTGAAATTATTATTACTTCAAAAATTTTTCTTTTACGGATATTTTTTATTTTCTCGGTCTTCTCCTCTTATGAATGATTGTTTTTTTCATAAAATAAATTATTGTATCAAATTATTGTTTTAAACAATTCTCTAGTTAAACTAATTTCATCAATTATTAGTTTTAGCGCTTTGTTAGCTAGTTTTTGCTATGTTATTAAATTCATACAAAGTATCATTATCAGTTATGAAATATTTCCAAAAATAGTACTTAGCTTCATAATAAAATTAGTCTTAATGTAGCCTATTAAAATAATTTAATTATTATAATGTGATAGAGCTAAATGATTACGTTGAAGTTTTATTCCACTAGAATCGCAAGCTAAATACGTAAAATAAAATTTGTGTTAATAAAATGAAATATTTTAGGATCTTTCAAAGAAAGACTTTCAAATCTTACTGTAATAATCTGATTATCGTTAATCAGCAAAATCTGACTGAGAATCAATGTTGTGAGTTGGTGAGCGAAGCGATCAGGCAGAGCCCCTAATTTTAAACATCTAATAGTAACTCCCCTATAACCTCAAAAAACCATAATAGCTAATTAAAACAACAATGATATACATCAACAAATGAACTTTCATAGAAATAAATAATTCGGTTGTAAAAAAATTAATTACACGTAAACAAGTGAATTAAATTTAACTTAACCTTGTGAAATAAAAGAATTGTGTTTATTTTTTGGAATAGCGTTTATAACATTTCGAATTCATTGACTGAATCGTTAAGCATTTAAATCTTTTTAGCATTCAAATACTTTATTCTGTATTTCTTTTAAACTTATTGATTCATTTTGAGTTTTCGTTATTTAAAAAAATATTAATATTACATTGAACTCATTATCAGAATCATTAATTTTTGAAACATATGTAATTATCAACATCTGCGAAAAGACGTCAATCCTTGCTCTTTTCGCACACCAGCCACTACAGTTGCTTCGCTATCATTTCTATTTTTTGACTTTGAACAGATTGTTAAATCAAAATAAATTATTTATTAATTAAAAAATCAAATTTTTTATTGAATTATAAGAGATTAAGGCTTACAGATTTAGTTCCCAATTCGATTGTCATAAAATTTAAATCTAATAATTTTGTTCAGTACCTATTGCATTTACAAACTTATTTATAATTTTTTTTTAACTTTTATTTAATTAATAATTGCTGCAAAAACAGCCACATTTTTTCACCAAAGAGATCATTTTCCAACGCTACAAAAAGATTATTTTTAGTACGTTCTTTTAATTTTTAACACTTATCAGGCATCATTTATTTTAGTTGCATACGAATTGAGTGGGCTCAATTTTTCAAAAAAAAAAAATTTGTATGAAAGTAAATATAAAAGAAATTAAATATAAAACAAAAAGTAAGTATAAAATAAAAAGTAAATACAGTAAAAATAATTGTTCTAAGGTAATTGTTACAGTTTCCTGTAATCTGTAACTGATTTAATATCATTTAAATGGTGCTTGAATAAAATCCTAGATAAATTTAGTTAATTATTAAAAGAGAGTCATGAAATAAATAAAAACAATTTATATATTTATTTTCAAATTAGAGGATGTAATTATCTTTAATTAGTTACATATTAATTGATAATTTTTATTTATTATGTGATCTATTTTAGTTATCAACTAAATTTTTATTCAAACACAATAATATAAAATCGGTAGCAGTAATATCCTACGATTACTTTAAATTATAATAAAAAGAACACCTCTTCTAGTTTTTGTTCTTAAATTCTGAATAAATATCAATATCAAAAACACACCCAAGTAAGAGAATAATTTTAAGAAAGGATGATAAATATCACAGGTAAGTACTTTTAAATATGAGATTACATAATTTACATCCAAATAGCATCGTAAAATTTATTTGTTCATTTTTTAAATTTTTTGTTAAATTTTATTTATTTTTATTCATTTATTTATTAATTGCTGGTGATAGCCAAAGGTATTTGCATCTTCTCTACTTTTTATAAATGGTTACTTTATGTATTTTTCTGATGTCCAGGGAAAATTCACCGAAAGCAATCAAAAACAATAATACAACTGTTTTAGTTATTTTTATGTTAATTATCGTTTTTGAGAAATTTATAAATCTTCAAAAATATATTTCAATAAACTTCAAAATCTCATTACACTTAAAGTGTGATATATTACTTCTATAAATCCAATTACGTAATTAATTACAATCTTATCAATTTTACTAAGCGATTTAAAACTTAGGAATACAAATTTGTAGATTTCTTATGTTCAAAGTTCTCAAATGGACTCAAAATGCTCAATATTTTTTTTATATAAGTAAATTTTCATTCGAGCTCTTAAATATCTATCAAAGTAAGGTAAGCAGCAGATTGTAGAAACTTCTTGGGAAGTTGTCAGCTTTTCGTATTAAATTTCGGCAAGCAAGTGTAATTCAGTTCTTTTGGCGTCAACTATACAAAGCATGCTAAAACCTGACGAACCCAGGAACAAAACGAGATTTTCCCTAAATTTCAGCAAAAAAAAAAGGGGGGGGGGGCTGGTCCGGCGACAATTTTTATCGATTTTCATCATCTCGCTCTCGGTCGTCATCCCAGATGCTGTTGGAAAGAGGAATGCCTTTATTCGAATGCATCCATGTGTCGGTCCATAAGGAACAAGTACGTCGCCAACAAATCTCAAAAAACCGACTTTTTAGTTCTCCATGCGAAAAAAAAAATTTTGGTGTATGTTTTTGCGGTTTCTGACATTTCACAGTCTTAGTGGCTCCATGTCAACTGAAACGTATTATTTTTTACTAGAAAAAGTAAGCAGAGTCAGGAATTATTTTTTGATGAATATTTGATAAATGCCCTTGTTCGTGAATAAATTAGATGGTGCGTAAAAACGTAAAATTTTATTTCTAAATATAACAAATTGTTCAGCATGTTAATTAGCTGTAAATGAATATTTGGTAATTGTAGGTGATAAGTGAATAAAATCGTGCTGAAAATTTCCCATTTAAACTTATTTACGTTTTATACAGAAATTCCTCCTTTAATTTTTTTTTAAAAGTAATAATATGTAGTCTCATGTCATTTTTTTAATATAATATATTTAGTAGTTTTTATGCTTTTCGCCACATTGTGTATTTCTTATCACTTTCATTTTTCATCAATATGAATTGAGCATTGAAATCATGTTATTTATTCAAGCAATGAATGGAATAATAATTTTTCTATTTCTTTCTGCATAAAATTAATATAAAAATAATTAAAAATTTTTATTGCATTTTTTAAGTACATTTTATTTTGATTTTTTTTAACTTTAAAAAAAATCTAACAAAATTGCGTTATTTTTAATTATTTCTCTTTACATTTTTGATCAAAATTATATACATCAAGATTCATTTTTGAGTAAGTACTGAAGGACAATACTAGTATGCCAGTTGTTATTGCAAAGTAATAAAATAATTTAAATACTTTTGTAAATTTTTACGTAATTGGTATTTAAAAAAAAAGAGTACCCATACTTTGGTATTGGGAACGTATGGAATTGATCCCGCTTAACAAAAGCAATAAAAAAATTTTAATGTGAATTTAATTTGAAATTTCAATAAACTCAATTAAATAGAAATAAGCATAGTAAATATAATGATAACAATAAAGTTTATAATTGTCTTTGAATTTTACGCTCGCAAATCTCGTACAACGAAACTCTTCGTGACACATTAATTATTTAAAAACAAATTTCCATTATTATAGTTCTAAGCAGTTAATAAATAATTATATTAAAAAAGCAAATAATAGTTTTAATTCAATTATCTTTTAATTGCTTATTACTATAATTTTGACTTTCGTTCTTTTTTTCTATTTTTTTTATAAATTTAATTATTTTTATATAAGTATTTAATTAGCTTGCTTTCTTATGTTAAGTACATGTCGAATTTTGGCTTTGTGTCTTCGTCAATATCCACTTTTTTATATTAAAAAAAAGGAAGTTATTAACAGTTTTTAGTCGCAGCCAAAAATATCAAAAATCAATCTAGATGCATTCATTTGCTTTTAACAAAGATTTTACAAAGGAAGAGAAAACAGTTAACAGTGCCAAAATAAAATTAATATGTGTCCATATATCTTGAGCTATAGTTATAAATCAGAAAGTTTTTATTTTTAATAATCTAGCTTTTGTCGAAATTTTTTTTTTTACCAATTTTAAAATTTCTCATGAGTTAGGATAAAATTATATTTGTAATTTATTAAAATCAAATTGTCGGAGTAAAAATTTCCGCTGAGGGTGGAGACATACAGGAATGAGACAATCCATCTTTCAGTGTCTCTTATCAGAATGTCTCAATCTACCTCTTGTTTGTTTTTGTTGCTGTTTCTGGTGGGAAAACGTCAAGCAGAAAGGGTATTGAAGTGGGAAGACATTGCTTAAGACAAGCGTGTGACAACGGTTTTAAAGATTTGGAATGTGAGATGGTAGAAGAAAGAAGAAAAAAAATGGTCGCCTCAACCACTGTTGAAATTTGAAACGACCATCGTTGATAGCAGATGCTGGAAATATTTTATTATTATTATTTTCTGTTCACTTGATGGATACTTCGGTATATCTAATGAGATATTTTTAGTATCTATCATAACTTCTGGTTTTTTTTTTTTTTTTTTTTTTTTTTTTTTTTTTTTTTTAAAGAAAAGGTAATTTTCTTTTTGATGTTGTTTTGAATTTTTTTTTTCTTATACGCTGCAATAATATTTTTGGAATGTTCATTGTTAGGAATATTCATTTAAAAGAATGTTCTTCAAAAGTTTGGCCATTATAATCTAATAACACTTCGAGATAGATTTATTCTCTATTTTTTGTTCACTTGATGGATACTTCAGAATATCTAATGAGATATTTTTAGTATCGATCATAATTTCTGGGCTCTTAAAGAAAATTGGTAATTTTTTTTATTTTTTGATGTTGTTTTGAATTAATTTTTTTATATGCTACAATAATATGTTCGGAATCTTCATTGAAATAGATGTTCTTCAAAAGTTCAGCTATCATAATCTAATAGCGTTTTAAAACAACTTTATTATTCTTTGTTTTTTGTTCACTTGATGGATATTTCAGTATATCGAATGTGATATTGTTATTATCTATCATAACTTCTGGGCTTTTAATTTAAATAGGTAATTTTCTTTTTAATGTTGTTTTGAGTTTCTTCTTTTTTACATACGCTACAATAATATGTTCATTGTTAAGAATGTTTATTGAAAAGAATGTTCTTCAACAGTTCGACCATCATAATCTAATAACTCTTTGAAATAACTATATTATTATTTTCTGTTCTTTGTTCACTTGATGGATACTTCGGTATATCTAATGAGATATTTTTAGCATCTATCATAATTTCCGGCCCTTTTTTTTTTTTTTTTTTTTTTTGAAAAAAAGGTAATTTTCTTTTTGACGTTGTTTTGAATTTTGTTTCTTCTTATACGCTGCAATAGTATGTTTAGAATGTTCATTGTTAGGAATATTCATTGAAAAGAATGTTCTTCAAAAGTTTGGCCATCATAATCTAATAACACTTTGAGATAACTTTATTCCCTGTTTTTTGTTCACTTGATGGATACTTCAGTACACTTAATGAGATATTGTAAGTATCTATCATAACTTCTGGACTTTTAAAGAAAATTGGTAATTATTTTTTTTATGTTGTTTTGAATTTATTTTTTTATATGCTACAATAATATGTTCGGAATCTTCATTGCTAAGAATGTTCATTGAAATAGATGTTCTTCCAAAGTTCGGCCATCATAATCTAATAACGTTTTGAAATAACTTTATTCTCTGTTTTTTGTTCTCTCAATGGATACTTCAGTGTAACTAATGTGATATTTTGAGTATCTATCATGACTTCTGGGCTTTTAATTTAAATAGGTAATTTTCTTTTTAATGTTGTTTTGAGTTTCTTCTTTTTTACATACGCTACAATAATATGTTCGGAATGTTCATTGTTAAGAATGTTTATTGAAAAGAATGTTCTTCAACAGTTCGACCATCATAATCTAATAACGCTCTGAAATAACTATATTATTATTTTCTGTTCTTTGTTCACTTGATGAATACTTCAGTATATCTAATAAGATATTTTCAGTATCTATCTTGGCTTCTTGGATTTTAAAGATGAATGGTAATTTTCTTTTTGACTTTGCATTGAATGATTTTTTTCTCTTTCCTTCTTTTTTCACACTGCAATAATATGTTCAGAATGTTCATTATTAAGAATGTTCATTGAAAAGAATGTTCTTCGATAGCTCTGCCATCATAATGAAATAGAGCTTTGAAGTAACTTCATTATTATTCCTTTTTTTTTTTTTTTTCACTTAATGGATACTTCAGTGTATTTAATGAGATATATTTAGTATCTATCAATGCTTCTGGGTTTTTTAATTTATATTTTATTTATCTTTTTGGCGATGTATTAAATGCTTTTCCTAATGTTATTCATTGTTAAGAATGTTCATTGAAAAGAATATTCTTCAAAAGCTATACCATCATAATATAATAATGCTTTGAAATAATTTCATCATTATTTTTAGTACCTATTATTACTTTTGGGCTTTTAAAGACAAATGGTGAATTCTTTGGACGTTTTATTGAATGTTTTTTATTGCAATGATGTGTTCTGAATGTTCATTGTTAAGGATTCTAAAGTTCTGCCATCATAACGCATTTTAGTGAATTTTGACGTTTTATTGAATGTTTTTTATTGCAACGATGTGTTCGTAATGTTCATTGTTAAGGATTCTAAAGTTCTGCCATCATAACGCATTTTAGTGAATTTTGACGTTTTATTGAATGTTTTTTATTGCAACGATGTGTTCGTAATGTTCATTGTTAAGGATTCTGAAGTTCTGCCATCATAACCATTTTTAATGATAAATATGCCATTTTTTCAACTGTGACTATTGGTTTAAGATTTCTTTATTTATAACCAGTGTTCTCTACGATATTATGAAAATTACTCAAAATGTCAGCTCGACGAAAAGCAACAGTTTTCCGAAATTTAAAAGTGATTTTTCTAATATCTTAAATTTTACTCCCGGGTTGCATTATTTTGGTTCAAAAAAATATACAAAACTGTGAATTTTTAATTGATTTTTAAGATTTTCTTTTAGGTAGAAATTAGCGATACAATAAAATACAAATTAACGATTTCTTAAAAGGATAAATATTTGTTTAAATGTTGAATCTTCTTATCTATTTTAAGGCCATTTTAAGGTCTAGATAAATCTTTGCGGACAGATAGCTATAATTTTGTTTCGAGTTCATTGAGCTCAAATTGTGATTTTATGTATTTCTAGACGAAAGAACTATGAAAAACACCCTAAAATATTATCATAAATTTGTATACTCTAACTTTCTGATACGCATAGTGATCAATGAAATGAAAACAATTTTTGGAACTAAGCTCAAAAATTTAGGCAATTTTTTCCAAATAAGTGCTTAGGAAAGTGAATTAAAACTTAAGAACTCCGTTATGTCCCTTATTTTGTCATATTAGTCGAATTTATCATTATCTTAGATTTATTGTTACACTATGTCAACTTTGAAATTTTGGTGTTATAGCAGCTACGGATGGTTTCAATTATATTGAATGTTCGTAGGCATGAGTACAAATAAAAGTTAATATTGAAATGGCAAAGTGTAAAATAATTATATCTCTGTTTCATGATAAGTCTTTTTTATCTATATAAAAACTGTTTACCACATGTTTACGTAAATATCTGTTTGCTATATATATTAAACATTTTCCCCCTCATTTAAGTTAAAATTTTCCACCTGGTCGACGTACGGTATCATTAAAATATATAGGTTTGTTCCAGCGCATATGTATGTGGGCCTCACCTAGCAAAGTAAACCAAAGCATTAAAGCCACCATTTCTTTAAAGAAAATAATAAATATATATGTAAATAAATAACAAGCCCATTTTAAACAAAAAAGTGCCTTTCCTAAGCGAAATCCATTCTTTTCTCTTCAGAAATTTCGCGAACTCTTTAATTATATTTTTGCTGAAAAATCAGAGGCCATAATTTCCTTCTTGTGACAAATGGAGAAAACTATTACTCGAAAGATTCAAATCACGAATTCAGAACCTCTTTAATAATATAATGATTAGATGCTAACTTGAATTTAATATGCGTAAATAAAAAGAAATCAACCAATCAATCAACGGTTCACAATGCCGAGATTGCGAGGGTTTGGACTAATCTTAATGACGGTTTATGATGAATAGCTCTTTAATCTCGTGTCTCTCGACATATTAGAATTCAAACTTCACGTAATACCTTACGAAACAGACGATCTCTTATATCGAAATGTAAACTGAAAACTGTAAGGTTGCTACCAAAATAAAAATTAATCAAAGAAGTCTTCATATGCTATTTGGAATATTGGAATTAATTTTTCTCAGTTCTTTCTCAATAAAGAAGTTATATTTTGAGTTCTGCAAATACAATTCTTTGATTTATAACATTCAAAAGATCTTTTTTTTTTTAAAAAAAAGAAAAGAAAAAAGGAATAAATATTTATACCTGAAGACAAGGGAACTCTGAATCAAAAATCAAGATATATGAGAAAACATAGGCGGCTCTTTAAGCTGTGTTTTTAAATTTTGATACAGCTCGAATTGCGCGTTTATGAAAGCGGGAATAGTTCATACTTTGGGTTTATTTAAGTAGTAAATTATATTATGAAGCAGTAAATTGAAATATCAAAATTTAAAATATTAATTAATAAAAGTTAAGTAATCTATCTATATTATATAAAACGCTAATACATATGTATCAATAAAACCGATGATATTTCTTTTCTTGCGTTGGCAACAGTTTTCATTTTTATTTGATAGGTTTCGGCGCGCAAGAGCACGTAGTGAGCATCATATGTCTAATCGGGTGAATTCTCACCGAATTATCAAAAAAATTCTCACAAAATTATCTTTACACCCGGCGTTCAGTACTATTTCATATTGTTTTACAACACATGGTTTTAGCCCTTTGGTGAGAAAGACTTTAAAACAAAACTTACAACAGTTACTTTTCTCAATAACTGAAATTTAGAATAGTGTGATTAAGAAAAATTTGTAAACTGTTTGCAATTTCAAATTAATATTGAAATGCACAGGTTTAGAATTTTCTACAGTGAAAAGTTTTCGGAACTTCAGTGTTCAAAAAAGTAAACAAAAGCTAGACGTTAAGAACGTATCCAATGAGCGAGCAAAGCGAGCATCGGAATGCGAAGCAATCCGAAATGAACTGCGAAAGCTGTTCCGGGGGTTGGTGAGCGCCAGCGAGCAGGGGCGAAGCTTCCTAGTTAAATATTAAAACCTATTTTCACACAAAGCAAAAATAATAAAGAATTTGCTTCCAGTAATTTCATGCTGATGACAGCTTAAATATGTTTGAATTTTTTACGTTTTTTGAAAATCTGTAATTGTAATCATGTAAAATTTAATAGTCTAACACCTGAAAGTGTTTTCCCTTACATTTAATTGTCATATTATTGTCAGATATGCAATATAGACAGTTTCTTTATGTTCCGATTTAAAATACAAAACTTTTAATTCTAAAAATTCTTTGAATAAAAAAATATATTGTTTCCAAATTAAAATAGAAATTTCTTCCCTATTTTATTGTAATGAGAAGATGATTCCTATATATCTACCTTGCAAAAATACTTTTCTACTAAATTGCATAACATTTAATGGTTTAATTATTTTAAACTTCTTATTCACAGCTTTTTGGCTTAAAAAGCTGTGAAAAACAATTTCACCTCTCGCGAAGTAAACGCTTCTGTAAACATGACATACTCTGCACTTTTAAAATAAAATCTGGCACTTTCCAACGCCCCTTGAGCCAAATCGAGAAGAGCGCTTAATGAAGGGTTCCAAAGTCAATTTTCTACTATTTTAACATCACTCTTGGGGGGGAAACAGAATGAATAGGAGCGAAAAAGGCAAGCTACTGGATAATAAGAGGAGCGTTCAATAATTCGATGCGCTGTCCTATAATTTTGAACACGATAATCTTTACTTCGATTCAAGCACCCTATTTCGTTTAAATAAATGATGATTTTTCTTTTATGCAATTTTTGGTCTTTCACTCAATCGTTTTTTATGATTGTTTATTTTAAACATAATACAGGCTATATCTGTAATCATATTTTTTTATTGCGACTCTCTGAAAATTTTACCACAACAAATGTATTTTATTTTATAACCATCGTTAAACCGTTGAATCAATTTTTGGGCTTATGACTACTAATGTTCACCTCCGTAGCCTTGTAATTTTGAACCCATTCCAGAAGACAAAAGAACTCCTGGATCAAGTATTGGGAAAAATTTGCCTTCGTGGAGAACTTTTTTAAGGAACTAACCCCCACTTGCATTACATGGTGAAGAAAACTACATAAACCTTCCACGCTTAGCCCAATTCTAACCCGTGATCCGTCTGCCAGTGAGGATATTTTCCGACAGCGTTGTAGTCCGTGCGAGTTGGGTGTGGAATTTGTATCGATCAGCCATCACTGGGATTTGAACCAGGGCACCTCATTCAAAGGTTAACGCTCGATCCTCCGAGCCCCCACGGCTCACCACAACAAATTGACGTTCAATATCTCACTTTTTGGTATTGATGCTACAGCAACTTTCATTAGTCATTGCCTATTTCGGAACAATGATAAATCCCCGCTAAATACTCATTGAAATAACGGCAGAGCTCCTTTTTAAATTATACTAACTATTGCCCACGCTGAAGTATTTCTACGATATTGTCTTTATGAATTGAATTTTAACAATAATTTAAAATCTGTCCGGTTACTATTAAATCGCACGAACCATAATAAATATGATTAACAGATATATATTTCCCTCTCTGTCGCCAGATATGATAAGAAACTTTTTATGTTTAAAATTTCCTACCGTTTTAGAAAGGATCTAAAATCGATCTAAATAATTACTTCGTAACTAAGTTTTATTTTTTATAAAAACATAAAATTATTTTAAATAAAATCTTGACATATAAATAACTATTCGACAGTAATTTAATACTACTTAACAAAATGAATCTAAGCAAATTCTTAATGTATAACTAATTATTTAACGCTGCTTAAATGATTTCATGATTACCTAAAAAACTGAATTGCTATAGATGTTGCCAATTTAAAATGAAAAGTACCTGCGACAGTTACTAACTCAAACAAAAGCCATGTTTCAACAACCAATCAGAACCGAGATACTCACACTACGTCACTTGCATGTATCCCATTAACTAACGCAGAAAAATACTTCATTAAAAAATGAGCTATTATTCACTGTCTCCAAAATTCCCATTGTAACTGAACTCTCACATCAGTCTACCATAGAAAAGCAAATAGCCCTATTTTCTTACGCATCCAACTTTTAACAGCCATGCTAAGAATACCACTTAATTTTGACTCGGTCAGATGACGAGAACAGCGTCTGAGCTGGTGCCGTTTTCTCCAAACTTCCGCACCACAACCAAAGATACTTTCAGCTACGACAGATTTAACGTGCCCCTCGCTGCGTATACACACATGATGTTTAGTCGGCTTCCAGGATCGAACTCACGACCCGTATGGTGTTATCGACGCCTTTACCGACAGCGCCTCCTGTGGGCTAATTGTACCTGCATTGACACTAGAGGGGGAAAAATAAAATATTCTTAGATTTTCTAGTCGTTTAAAATATATTGCAATACCATTATATAAAATATCTCACTGTTTTTTACTTAAAAAATTTAGCACTGATCAGCTATAAAGACCATGAAACCAAAAAGTAGACGAAAGAGGAAAAAAAACAGAATCGTATAGAGTTTAATTTTTATCAATGGTGATTTCTAAACTAATCAAACGTCTCTTCCGAAACTGTTTGATCGAAATTTTATTTTCTTATGTCGATAGTGGTATTTCCCGTGCTTCGAACTATCAGTATGCCAAATTTCATCGCCCTCGGTCGGATAGTTTAGGAGTCTATGAGGAGCAAGCAGCCAATCCCTTATATACAGATATATTTTAATGAAATACTAGTCATGGAGTGTTGTTTATTATTATTGGAGAAGATAAAAGATAGCGTTTTTATGAACAATTTATGAAAATTATTATTACACTAACACTACAACATTTAGAAATATTTTGAAGAGAAAAGTCTATTGGTTTAAATGCATTATAATTTTTTTAATACCATACGTCAGTGTTTCCCAAACTTATGACTGTTGTGTACCCTTTCTAAAATTTTCGTAACGCTGTGTACCCCTAATAAGAGATTAACGTATTTTTTACTATAAGAAATTGCACAAAAGTTAAAAATCACAACTGGCTGTTGACACCACTAATTATTAACTGTTAACTCTGCAAAAAATAGCCAATGGAAAAATACGTAATCGTAAATTTTCATGGCTAGATTTGTTTTAAAATAAAATTTTTTGAAATTTTCGTTTGTTGCAAGATATTTCGCATAAGAACGCGTCCGCTAAACTGTTCCCGTACCCCTGGGGGTACGCCTACCACACTTTGGGAAACACTGCCGTGCGTAATATGTTTTATAATACCAATTGGTGTAAAGGGCTTCATTCGATTTTAACTAAATTTTAAAATAATATCTGAGTTCACATTTAAAATTTACATACATTAATAAACATTTTATTTAACAAGACAGCTTTTATCTAGACCAAACGATTTTACCACTGTCAAAATACCGGTTACTTTTAAGGAATAGAAGAAAAAAAATTGAATTTTTTTTTGCCAAGTCAGCACCTTTCTTTGGCAAGACGTGCCTTGAACAATAGCGAGCAGTCTTTCAACAATGAAGTCTGGGGGTGGAGGAAGAGGAGAGGAGACCCTGGAGTGGCCCTTCAAAGCTGGGGCTTTAGGGTAATGGTACCCAAACCTATGCAAGGGCGCAGAAAGCACGCAGCTCCACTCTTCACTCATATGGAAACAATTGAGCAATGGCGGTACAACAGTCGGATGTGAGGAAAAGGTAAAACTATGTGCATTTGGTGACTCTGCTCCATGTAATACAAACAAGTACTTTAGAGGTTGAGAGTAAAAATCAATCAAGAATAGAATCGATGGAGGAAAGAACGATTTTTTTCTTTTTCTTCTGTGCGCGAAAATTCGATTGTAATATTTAAATAGATTGGAGGCTTTTTCGGTTCGATTATTTTTTCCTAACAAATTTCATTGAATTTTGATTTTATTAGCAATGAATTTATTTAAAAAATTAATAATAAGCACCTTTAATAAAAATTCATATTTGAGGTGGTAAAGTTGAGGTGTGCGAAAAATTAGGAAGTTAAATATTAATATCCTTACATACTTAAAATTTGTAAATTAAGTTAATATATTCTTTAAACTTAGCTAAAATGAGTTGAAGTTTTTTTGAAAAATGTTTCAAACAGACACTGACTATTGTCAGGGTTGCTAGATATCCGGAAAAGACAAAATACATTTGGGAAGAACTTTTCACTTCATTTTATTTATTTTGGAGGGGTAGTTACAACCTAGGACTACTGCTTATATTCCTTGATTACTACATACACATTTACAAGTGAAATTCTTTGCAAGTAAGTAACTGTAATTAAGTACACACGGATAGATTATTCTTTTCAATTATGATGTGAAAAGATATGTTTTTACAATCAGTAACTTTATCATTTTCAGAATAAGCGGTAGATTTTTGCATAAAATTTTAATAAAAGAAGAAGAATCGAGATGTTTTTTAAATATTAATCTTCGTATTATCTTTATTAATGTTAAATATAAATTTTGGTTTTAAAGTGTTCTGTTTCAAGACAGTGATGCATTATCTTTATTAGTCTAAATTGGGGTTTGATACTTTTCATTAAAAAGAGTAATTTTAATTCTAAAAATCTCTAAACGTTTCTTGGGCATGGAAGTTCTCTTGAAGGAAGAACCCACTAAAAACTTTTTAAATAATAATCGTTGCCATTTCAATTTAAATTGGACATTATAAGGTAAAAATCATCTATAGTTTTATCTGGATTCCTCAATCCTTGATTATTTGCTCTTCAGAAATCGAAAACATAGGCAGAAATTTTTGATAATCTTCATTCCTCGTGAAGTTTTCCGGGGAAAAAATAAATAAATAAATAGAATTAGTCATAGAATTCTATTTACCAAAAAAGTGAAATAAAATGAAAGCTTGTAATTAAGTAATCGTCGCCTCATTAGTCATAGAAACCAGGCAGCTATAACGAGAAGCTATAATTTTTGACAAAGAAAGAATTTGCGTGATCTTTAGCCCCTGTCTACTAACTATGTAACCGTTCCACCATTTCCCTGTCTTTGGCACGAGAAAGTGCAGTTGGCACGCGATTGGCGTTCAGCTCTAATTCGCTGCAGACGCCAACAATGCACGCAACGTAGGCAGATTTGTAGCTTTTTCAGTATTATCATTATTTACTATTAGGTAGTTTAACCTCGTGCAAATATTAAAATTTATTTTTAATGTCAGCATTGGGTGAAAAGGAAGTCTTCGAACAAATAGTTTTTTTTAAACATGATGTTTTTAACTCAGATTTAATTTTTTTTCTATTTTCAAAATCAGGTCTTCTAAAGAACTTTTTTACAGCAGTTTGAGGTTGAAAATGCTTACTTTTTACTTACTATACAGCGGAGAACATGAAAAAACAGGTGAAATCGAACTATTCGCCTCATTTTCAATCCTCATCTCCTACCTCTTGCCCAAGTTAATTCTAAGAGGGGGAAAATTATTTTCTGCTCATCTGTAAAAATAAGAAGTATAATTTTTTTTTAAAAATTTGTTTAGTTTTTTAATTTTTATTCATTATTCTTATCGCTATTATTATTTTAAACTTTAATCCAAATTACTACAACTTCTTATTCAATTTTTTTTTTGCATTCTGTTTCAATTTTAAATAAAGGAAATTATTTTCCTTTCCTTTTAAATAAGTTTTTCCTCTTGTTTTTATTAATAAACCAAAAAATTAAAATTTTAAAATTTATAAGAGAAAAATAAAAAAATAACATTATTTTCTGAAACATTTCATTAACTGATCGCAAAACGATATATATATATATTTTTTAAAAAAAAATGTGTGTTCGTGAAGAAATCAGAATAAAAAAATTAAGGAACAGAATAAGAAAATTAATTAAAAAAAATTAAAAAAAAGGTTTCTTAGAGCTTAAATTAGAGACTTTAAATTTAAAAGAAGGGTTAGCTTTCCTTTTTAAAAATGAGAAAAATAGGCATCTAGTGTTGCTTGAAGCAACTCTAAATTATAAGAATTAAGGACATGAAACGATGTTTTTTTTGTTGCTGTTTTAAGTAAAAGGGAATAAGAACCTAGTATTGTTCAAAGCAACTCTAATTTAGCAAGGATTGAAAAAAAAATTTTTTTTTTGGTAAAATAGAACAACTGAAATCTTCATTAATTTAATGAAAACAGGATTCAAAAAATACATCGTTTACTAACTTAAACCAGAGATAATAGCAAATACAGGTAGCATATTCGTGTTAAATAAAACGATTTACGAATGAGGGAATATTTGATCAAAGTGTGGTGAGACAAGATATGTCACAATCAACATTGTGTTTTATACGCCTATTTGTCTTCTCCAATGGATCACAAAGTCGCCAAGTAAACACAATAAACAAAAGAAAAATCTCATCTAAATAATTCAAGAAAAAAACAATTTATTATTATAGATATGTATTTGTATTGATTCTATAATGCTTTTGATGTAGGAGTGAGAGGGGACAGTTCCGGGTAGGCAAGATTCAAAAACCTGTTGATGCTAAGCCTAGAAACCGTCTGATTTAACCAAGATATATATTGCTCAGTTCTTGGCGAACAAAGAACACGGTACCTTAGGTATTCTTTGGCCAAGGCTCAGTTATATATGTTACCGTGAATGGCAGTAGGGGAGAGTGGGGTCAATTGTACCATTTTTTACTTAACTATTTTTAACTAACAAAAAATCCAATATATTATTAGTATTGATTGACAGACGAGTAAAATAGACTATCCTCTACTGGAAAAAAAATAAATACCTTATTTTAAATGTTATTATATTAGTTATTAACAATTTTTGACAGTCGTGCACTTGTTACAATTGTCCCCACCTACGGGGTCAATTGTAACAGTTCATAAATTCAACTAAAACATAGTTAATTATACATATTATCACAGTTGTGATATATATTTTTTATTGATCAAAATATTAGTGATATTTTAGGAGTAAAAATAATAATGGGTAGAGACCTAAAAGGTTAAACATTTAACTTTAAGGGGTTAAAAATTTTAATTTATGCTGTGAAAGGTGACAAATAAAACAATGCACATGCAACATAATATAAATGATATAGGAAACTATTGGCAGTTCTTAAAGAGTTTAGTAATGGTTTGTAAACATATGATTTTTTTTTCAGCTGTTTAATTGTCCCTTTACTTATTGTGACATTCGTCCCCAAGACGCCATTTCAGCTTCATTTGTTAAAAACAATGCTAGTTAATTAACAAAACTAATTCTGTTTTATTGAAATGTTAATTAAGGTGTCCACTTGCATATTCGGTTAATAATTTTTATTTGTTTAAACAATATTACTTTGTTACAATATAATATTCTAATACCAAAAAAAGTACTTACATAGGATGAAAATATCTTTTGTGATGTAACTCTTTCAAAAGTACATAAAAATGGTTGCCAGCAGGGGTGTACATGTAGATTTATTAAATACACCTTGTGCGCCACCTAGGAACCAAATCTAGAACCCGACACTCGAAACTTTTGCTCTGTTACAATCGTACCCTGCTACAATTGACCCCACTCTCCCCTACTCAAGAGAATGTCTACTTTCACCGGTGAATGTCAACAATGACATAGTCGCTTTAGTGACTGTCCAAAATATTTGTTATATCTGATCTGATATTAATTTATTCGTCGATATTATTATATTCATATGACATTTTAATATTTGCTGAGGATAGATTAGGAGAAGCATCAGTGTTCGGAGTACCGGTTAAATGCTTACTGGGCAGTGGAACTGAACCTTAATAAAACACTGATGTAGGTCATACCGGTATACGGGACAGCGGCATTTCACTAGATCTAGTACATATTTCGGACATTTACCAAAGCTACTATGGGATTGTCAGCATTCACCGGTGGAATTTAACAACCAACCATTTCTACCATTCACAGTAACATATATACCATACAATAACAATATATAATTTTCGAAAAATTTTAGATGTAGTTCTTTTTTTATAAATGATTCTTTTCCAGAAAAAGTCAAATAACATGGTTAGTGGGGGATACGCTTGTTAACTCTATGGAAAATTTAGAAATATTGGAATATCAGTGAAAAAGTAGCAGACATTTCTATTTTACATAAAAATTACAGAAAATTCTCAAGTAAACGAGAGGGATAATTGTCTGGGGCCCGGTGTGGCCCGAATAAAATACCTTACACAAAATATAGTGCTTATTAATTAGTTTTCTTTTAAAATGAAAATGTGAAGAAATTTGTTAAAAGGGTCTTCAAAAATCCTCCAAAATATGAAAATAAGGCTTTTTGTGTCTTAAAGAAGGAACCCACAGTAAGTTTTGTCCCGGGTTTTGTTTAACCTTGGATGCAGCTATCTTCCTTCTCCACTGCACTGGAACCCAGGATAGACGCACATCAAAGGGGTACCCTATCTTACCCAGAAAGTTGAGTTAGTCGAAACGAAGCAGAACGATTGGGTTAAATCCTTATTGTTTGTCAGGGTATGAATCTGCTTTAGGCGTTTAATAAGCTGAACTAAGAATAACTTTTATAACTGTAGTGATCAATAAATAAGAATAACTTAAAAAAAAGAGGAGATTAGAGAGTTAACATAGTGAAACAAACTTATCTCCACAGTCGCCGTAGATCAATCAACAATAAAAAAAACTAATATAGTAGATCCTTTTTCTTGATTAGCAAAGTGTAATTCAGAACTTGTCCACTAGAAAACTAATTTCTACAAAATCATCTAGAAGCTGTTCAGATTATTGCTGTACAACAGCAATTTTTTTCTTAGTTGCGCAGCATTTCCTTCTCAGAGATTATGCATTGACTTGTATATTAAAGTTAAAAAAAAGTCATGTCACATGATTCTCACATGTCTCATCTTTAAAATGTCGGGTGAAAATCTTCTTTATTCGTATATTACAGCCACATTAATACAACATAATCATCATGAACAGAATGAAAGCTTTAATGGAGTTTTTTAGTCTCACAACAAGAATTAGATTTAATTCAAATCACGAAGAATCATTTACACAGCCTTATATATTCCTGAAATGCAGGTTTCAAGTGACAAACATTGAAAATAAATTTTTTGTCTGTAAACATTGCCCCTATAAAAACGGCCCCAGTAAACAACAAAACTTAAATCACTATATAGTTTATATAATGAACGAACTTTAAGTTAAGCTTTATCCATTTTCAAATTCGCTGTAAAATATTAGCTAATTCAGGTCAATGGTCTGATGGACCTTGTCTGACTTCGTCAGACATTTGGAGGATAAGCCACAACAACAACACTAAATTAAATACTACTAAGGGTACATTAATAATAATTGGAAACAAAATTAAATTTAGCCAGTAAACAATATCGTATTACAATATGAAATTCGGAAAACTGTTTAGAAGTAAAAAAATAATATCGATCTTCCCTTAAATTGAATAGATATTTTTTTTATTTTTTTAAATCTTGAAGCAAAGTAGGGTAGATCCATTAAATTAATTTCCTTTCTACGTTTGAAAACAAATCTCTAATATTACGAACAACGCTTAGTCCTACCTTTTAACAACAGCAGTAAATAAGCGTTATGCTGGTTAGTAATATGTGATTAATATTTCTTTCTTCCACCGCTGACTCTGTAAATTTGCTTTTATTTTTTTGAGTTGGATTGTAAACAGTCATTAACATCCATATAAAAATGTTTTCTCTATTCTTATTCACGTATAATGCAACTACTTCTATTTGAGAAAAGGTAACTCGTATTCATTATTCTTGATAATTTAATGATTATAATTTTAAATAAAATAATAAATAGAAAAAAAAGCATTTTCGTAAAAAATAACCTACAACCAAAACATATAAGCTAAGTTTTGCTATTTTTCTTATTTATTTGTTTGGTTGGTTTCAGTTACCCTATGTATATTTGTAAATATTATGATTCTTGTTATGGAGAGAAATTTTCGATGACTATTATTTGCAAACTATAAAATTGCATTTTTTAACTATGCATCAAACATTAATTGTTTTAAAACTTATTTATTTTCTTAAATAGGTTATTGTATTTATTATTTTGCTGCTTTAAAAACGCATTTTTATTAATTATTAGTTTATTTTCCTTAAAAGCTGGAGTTATTACTCTTTTTTTTTTGAAAAAAGAAAAATTCTTCTTTACATAAACCTTAGGTAAATAATAAATATTTAAAAACAGAAAAAATAGGTTTTAAAACAATAAAAAATCACTTAGTAAAAATATATAGTTTTAGAACCTCAAACTGTTTACGAATTGCTAATTGAAAAATGTTCAGAGAAATAATTTAATTGTAATTTTCTTGCTCTGAAAATTTGAAAGAAAAAATAAATAAATAACTACAGACAAACATGAAATCAACATTCATAAAGACAAAAAAAAGATGAAATTCAGTAAATTTAAAAAAGAGCATTATTAATATTAAAAATATTTAAAAATAAGTTTCATTTCTGAAATAAATTATAGACTCTAAATGTTAATTATGTTGTTAATTAATATTAATTATCCTATATAGTAAAAACAAATATAAGTAGTTACATTCATTAATATAAAAGTTGCATTTATTTTCTTTAAAAGACACAAAACTCAGACCTATTTTCATATTAAATTGCAAATTTTTGAACTATAAGAAACCCAAATTGTAGATTTTTAATTTATGCTAGAAAAATAATATTTTTCCCCTTTAATATTTTTACATAAATAAAAATATTTATCCCCATAAATACTCAGCCGATTTCTCTTAAAATAAACATATTAGGCGTTCATACGTTCCCCAGGGAACTTTGAAACCAATAAAATAAGGATAACTATAAAAAAAAGGAATTTAGAATCCCAAATTAGAGCGGTTTTTATGAGCGAACGCATGCATATCATGAGAACTAGGCCTACCTCTCTCTTCATAGATTTTATTAGGATTCTTTTTTTTTTTTCAATATGTTTTGTCTGTGTCTTTGCTTAAACATCGCGTTAACAAATAACTTCATGATGTTTGAGCTTTTAAGTGGAATCATTTACCAATTGAACTTGCATCCGCGTGTTTTTGAAAAGCGATATAATATCCAAATGTTATTTCTATATTGTGCAATGACCTGAAAATTTGAATTATCTGATATGCGTTCCTTTATTGTTTACACTATACCGGGTGTTTTGGATATATCAGCATGAATTATTTCAGCAGAAAAGGTAATTTTCTTCAATTTGATTTATTATTTATGTATGCTTTGTATTTGGGTATTATACTGAGGATACTGAAAATTCCGATACATAAATCTGACTCATTTCTTTTCTTATACAATCTGTTTAAAAACTTTAACACGTCGAAATACACTAAGGCTTTACAATTGGGTACTTGCACTTCACGAAGAAGAAGATCACAAATACCCACACATGTGACCTATGACGTGAACTGCAGTTGATCGCTTATAAGCAAAATGGCGCTTAAAAGTTGAGCTAAGTTTCTCCACATAAGTTCGAATGCTATTTAACGTGAAATTAATTAAATACAGTGCAATATAGCAGATCCAATTTGTTGAAATATAATTTTTTTCTCGTCTACGTTTAACTTAGATTTATCATTTGTTTATGTATTTTATTATAATCGAGATATATTTTTGTTTTGCTTACCTGGCAGCTTCGATGCATAATTAGTTTATTTATGTTCTACAAGGCTTCATGCCTGTTTTTGTGTTGAGTAAGAAATATATCGCGAAAAAAATTAAATCTTTGTGAAAGAATCATTGTGTAAGAATATAGAATGTGTCACATAAGAGAATTGCAACTTGACATGCTTGGCTTACTCGAAATAGAATGGAAAGAACAGTTGTTTACGTAAATAAATGTCACGTTTCAACAACCAATCAGACTCGAGATACCTACATTACGTCACTTGCAAGTATCCCATTGGAAAATTATTAGATGTAATAATGGGAAAATTCTTAAATTGTAACTGAAATGAAATGCTATCAAAAAATGTTCGTTAATTAAAATGGATCTTATTATTTAATACTTTGATTTCTTTTTAAGAAAAATTGTTTAAAATAACTGTAACAAAAGTTTGTACACTTCGTGAATTTCGTAGCAAATGCGGGAATGGTTGGTTGTTGTGTCCATGGACAGTCTACTAGATGGTGCCGTAGACGCTCCAGACAGCCTCTGCTATCTGCAAATAATTGTTCCCAATAACTAATCTGCTATATTACAGCCATTATAGCAGGACACGCGGCTCAAGGGATAGGTCGTTCGCCTTCTAATGAGATGAACCGGGTTCGAATCACAGGGATGGCTGGTAGATTCGAATTCCGCATCCGGCTTGCACCTACCACAGTGCTGCCGTTAAATATCCTCAGTGACAGACGGATCATGGATTAGAGTCTCCTTGCCGTCCGGCTATCCATGAGAGGTTTTCGGGCATTTTCTCCCCTTGTAACGCAAATGTCGGTCAGTTCCATCAAAAAAAATCCACCAAGAAAGCAAATTTCTCCCAATACTTGATCCAGGAGTTCCCTTGTCTTCTGGAGTGGGTACAAAATTACTAGACTACGGAGATGAACATGAATAATCGTAAATCCAAAATAATTGGGCTTGCTGTTCAACGACGGTTATAAAATTATGAAAAATGAAAGCAGGGCAGGCGAAAACGTGATCAGGTCCCAGTTCGGTTTTGAGGCAGTTTTTGGCAATTAAGTGTACGAAATTGTGATGTGGGATATATGAATGCGGATTGATTGGACGAAGTGACGTATTTCCTGCAAATCATGAAGATAGGCAGATTATTTCTAATCAAGAGCTCCGACTCTTTCAGTGCTGAAATCTGTAGAATTTATAGAAAACGAAATTCTGAGAATTTATAAATTGAATTCTAAAAAAGTAATGTTTATAAGATTTCTAACATTTTAAAGAGATCAAAGTAATGTATTTATCAAGTATTGAAGAAAAAATATGACTTCGACCGTAAATAGAGATGTGAACGACATCATGTGACGAGTGTTCATACCAATAGGCATATTCAGAGAGAGGTACCAAGGTAAAACATGTCAATTCATCAAATAAAAAGCATCGATTGGTGTAGCAGTGCCTAATAACAGTATTTATGTACACATCCGATAATGAAAATACATCATATTGAAATCAAATCGCATATAATATATCATTTAGGCATAAATTGCTTAACGAATATAATGACCATTTGGTTGACGCGACGCTGGACTCACGGGAGTTCAAATCTAGCCGGCCGAAGACTCCCCATAGTAAATGGTGACTGGTGCACGTTAAATCAGTCGAGTCACGAAATCCTCCATGTTCCCATAACGAATTAAACCTCTGGGGGTACTGGATTGGAGAATGATCGTTCTCTAGTTCAAGTCAAAATTACGATGCGTGGATGAATGAATGTATGCGGGTGTGACGTGTGAGTGTGACAGAAGTCGAATTCTTAGCCATAGATGGCGCCACTGGAAAACAAGAACTATCGCACCCTTGCCTTAATGATCTACGACGTCAACAATGACCTTTTCGTTTGGAATAGTGAAGCCAATTTTTACTCTTGTGCCCTTAAACTTATGATTTTGACCATTTTAACAGCTTCTGGGTTTCTATCGATCGTAAAGACAATGCTAAAAATATTAAAAATAAACAAAATTATTTTGTTATAAATATGAAGGCCTAATATCGTAGAGATTGCGTTTGCACCTGCTCTATTTAAGTTCTTGCTTGAAAAAGGTTTGTTCGCTAAAATTTATTTAATTTTGTTTTGAATTTCGTATTGTACCGGCATTTCATTATTTGGATAATTTGTAAGTGTCTCTTTATTTTCTCAAAATAGATATTTGTTGTAAAATCTTTAATGACATTAAATGACACTTAAAATCGTTAATTGCACTTAAAATTAATTTCTAATTTAATTTGATCACTGATTTGAATCAGTTGATTATAATCACCAAAGTGAACTGATTCTATTGATTCGAATCACTTAGATGAACTCTAATTCTTGATGCCATTTAGTTTTCAAAAAGTTTTACTGTAGGCAAGATACATTTACGTCTCTGGCCAACTTACAAACGACAAAATTTGACTCCTAATCTTAGGCGAAATAAATATTATGCAAATATTCTAAGCAAAAATTTAAAAAAATTCCTTAAAAATGAATTAAAAAAAGTGTTTTGTATATTTATTTTAATTATATTGTTTTGTATAATTTAAGCTCTCAGTAGCAAATTCTTACTTAAAATTCCGAAATCGCTGACATTTTAAAAAGTGAAGTTTTAAGCCCACAGCAGCACCAAGAAGGAAAACAAGAGCGAGTCTAATTAAATAATAAAACAATTTTCACATTAAAAAAAAAAAGAGGGTAAAAATGTTGTAGCCTTACATAAACGACCGTAGTATTCTTCTTCTTATGAGATCAGACCAATTATAAACGCATTTGAAAGTACGCGTAAAAAAGTAGTTCTTCTCTTTTCAATCCTTGTTAGTCTTAATTGCCAGCCAAGAAAATCACTTGAAAACTGGTCTATTCATCCCTAATTTATTTTTCTTTCTTTTAATTCTTCCTTTTTAAAAGAAGCGCGGAGCAACGTTCAAAAAGCCGTTAATTATAAAGAAAGAAGGTAAACTAGTTAAGGCCACACGCAGGTTCGTCATCGTGTGCTTCCTGAAACGGTTTTCTATCTAAAAGATCGATATAGTTTCATGACA
The DNA here is from genome assembly GCF_982258835.1 of Parasteatoda tepidariorum. NCBI lineage: Eukaryota > Metazoa > Arthropoda > Arachnida > Araneae > Theridiidae > Parasteatoda > Parasteatoda tepidariorum. The sequence continues at coordinate 15,451,274 of NC_141756.1, read as the reverse complement.
AATTTCAAAATTAAATAACTTTTTTTTAATTGTAGAATGGAAAATAGAATTATTTTAACTTCAAATTCGTATCTCGTAAAAAAAAAAAAAAAGAATTATACTTTACTAAAATATTTGTTTGCTTTTCATTGAAATTTAAAAAAAAAAAAAAAGCTTTTTGTGAAACTATTTTTACTTTTTGTGAACTTAAGACGGCGATACATCATGGGAAAAACTCTTCATTGCAAATTCTGTAACACCTCTATTGAACTCGTACTTTGAAATTTCAATGGGAGTGAAAAGTAAGTTCAGATTAACTTAGAGTAAACCATGATGTTTCAAAGGCAGAATTTTTTTTCAAAATATCAAAATGCAAGCAAATTATTAGTAGATAATTTTCCACTGAGTTGTTCTAAGTAATCTACTCATGACTTGTTTGCGTTTTGATAATTTGAATTCTTTTTAAGCATTTAAATATTCATGGTTTACTCTTAAACTTATCTGAAAAAACTTTCTCTATGCTTTCTATACTACTTAAATAGATAAAAGAGAATTTGCCATGAAAGATTTTCACAGTATAGAGCCCACTTAAGACTGATTTATAACTTTCTCTTTATTATTTAGAAAACACTTATTAGAATAAATTTATTGCTCACCAATGACGAACTTAAAAAGGTTGCTGTTAAGTTAGAAAGTTCATTTTAATAGTGATACTGAAATAAGCCAAATTTATAAACAGCTTTAAAGTGCTTCTGTTGTATAGGTTTATTTTTAAATAATCGATAAACATTTCAAGAACAATGATAAAAACAGTAAAAATTAAAAAAATTCCTTCTCAATTCTTAGAACTAAAAGTGTCAGAAAAATGACTATTTTGACTAGTCTGAATATAATTTTAAAAAAATAAATAAATAAATAAAAGTAAATAAAAAAAAGCTGAAGTACAAAAATACTTGTTGGTTCAGCATAAAGTAATCTAGTTTCAATTCTTCAAAATTTCGTTTTTCGTCTTCTGGATAAATTTGCAAGCCATGGGCAGAAACATGGATTTTAGAACTTAACAAATTTGTGTAAAAACTATTTCTTATAATAAACAATATAATATAGTTAAAAATACGATTTTATATTCTTTATAATATCTACGCAAATTCAAAAAAAAAAAAAAATATTTACTTTTCTAGAAATTATCCTGCCGAATATTTGGCCGATCATTCTATCAACTGAATTTTTGACGAAAGGGCCAAATACTCGTTACATCCCCAGTTTTAATGCAATATTATTGCAACATGAAAAATTCGCAAAGTGGCAGGAAACGTGAATTTTTAAACTGCTCACTGTTAGTAATTTAAATTTAAATTTTTTGTTGCTTAAGTGATCTTTTTCGGTAAGAAAAAAAAAGAAAACGTTTACTATATAAAAAATCTAATAATCCATAAAAAGAAATAATAAAGTACATTACCAAATAAGTATTGAATTTTTATTTCGAACTATAACTGTTTTGTTTTTATTTGGCTTTTTTTAAAACCTTATAAATTTTCTTCATTTAAAATATTTAATTTGAATTTATATTACTTGAAATATATAATAAATTTTTTCCTACTTTCATTCTGTGAGCATTGCAGTTCTTTTTATTAGGATTTATTTTCAAATAAACTTTTGTATTCCGTGATATAATGAGGAAAAGCATTTCTTTTCTCCAATGTTTATTTATTTATTTATTTTGATCAATTTTTGATGTGATACAAATGGAATTTTTTTTTTAAAAAAAAGCATTAGTTTTATCATTTTTGAATGAATTCTAATAATTAAATGTCTTTACTTTTCCACAAATATATAGCTAATTTTAAATATATATTACTATATTTGCCACCAACATGTCTAAATACATGTGCTGCCCTTCGTTACTCAGCCTGCTTTGCAAGTGTCCCTTCACTCAAAAAGGTTATGCACCCCTACTTACCTATATATATCTATCTATCTATATATATATATATATATATATATATATATATATATATATATATATATATATATATATATATATATATATATATATATATATATATATATATATATATATATATATATATATATATATATATATATATATATATATATATATATATATATATATATATATATAGATAGATAGATAGATAGATAGATACATAGATAGATATAGTGTATATACTATAATACTATAATATATACAGAATATATTTTTTATCTAATTTGAAACCAATTTGCAATGCTGCAAGACTTTTCAGAAATGAAAAAAGAAGAAATTTCTATATTTTAGAATTATTGATTCTCTTGAGATATTGTGAAAATTGCAAGTTATATATTTTTACTTTTTTTATATTTCTTACGTAATATTAAAGTATTACTGTTTTATCTACAACAAGCTGCGTTTATTTTGAGTAAATATTGTTAATGATAAATAAATCATTGTTTTTCTACCTTTTCTGTAAGTTTTTACAAGAATCCGCAGCTTTTAGAAACATTGCAAAAAATATTTTGAACACACCATCAGAAGAAATATACCCCAAAAATTAAATAAGAATAATTTAATTTGAACAAAATAATCTTTGAAAATATTCATGTAAGCTCTTCAGTTAAGGTTTCATAAAACTAAGCTGACAAAGCATAAAAAATTATTTTAAAACTTCTTTTCGACTTTCTTTTTAGACTTTTAAAACGTATACACTTTTAAAAAAAATTACAAAATTTTAACTTTAAAAAAAAAATAAATTAAAAAAGACACAATAAAAATATTAAAAGAAAACGGTCTGTGTGTTGTGTGGGTTAGGATAAAAAGACAGAAATAAACTGATTTTTTTTATTTATTTTAATTCTTGCATAAATAAAAATAAAAAATTAAATTTTTTGATTTATATGACTTTTATCAGTTATTTCAATAATAAAATGACACCAGGTTTCGAAGTACATGTACCCTACACTGATATTTTTGTATTTCAGTACTACTGCTCAATGTTTTTGAATCAATGTTAAAGAAATATTCCATCAAATTACGCTTTATTTTGCATTTTCTAATCATTTCTTAAATTAATAATATATTTTCAAGTATAATACAGCGATTATATTAATGCACATAAATTGCCTATTTTAACTGTTTACATTAGCAAGATTCATTTAAATGTACCATCGATATGATCATGTGTAGATAAAATACGAAAAGGGGATTTCCCATCACTATCACATACTTAACATTTAGTCCGATGTGATGCTTTTATAGGAAATATTCATCAAAAGATTGTTTTTTTTTTCTGCTTTGAGAAAATAGTCTCCAACTCTTTTTTTTTTCAGACGGGTCAAGACACCCAAATAGAATAAAAGAATGAAAATACGGAACTTGTGAGCCGCCTTTTTTTTCTTTTGTTTTCGATTTAATGGTGGTTCTCTCTCCGTTTTGTCGATGGCTAATGAGGAATTGTTGTTCCTATTTGAAAAGGGAGTCAAAAATAACTCACCAAAGCAGTAATTGGCGGTGCACTCCTTTCGCGACTAGAGGTCGAATCTCGCCAAGTGTATAATACTCTAAGTCTTTTTGCAAAGAATATTAATAAGAAAAAAAAATATCCTATAGAGGAATACTTTTCAACTTTCTTGGTCTTCTTTAATTTTTCTCACCCACCTTGTTTCTCCGGGCCGTCTACAGCGAGACAAAAGATCTATTGATGAAGGATTTTACTTCCTATGCTTTAATGGAAAATCTTTTTTAGTCATTTGTGAACGACGAACTATTTGAAATTGTGCTCTGCATGTTTACATTCAATAAAAGCTTGAAATGAGTCAATTTTTTTGTTTTCGTATATTTTGTTCATCTACAGTCAAACTTTTTTTAAAAATAAATTATTTGCTTAGATGTTATTTAAGTTTTCATATTTGTTTTAAATAATAGTTGATGTCATTTGTTCACCAACGCAATCAAGTGAAACGATGATTGTAATGATAATATTAATAACAGTATTATTAGCAACTTCATATTATGCGTGTTCCGTAAGAAATTTTGTTCTAGAAAATGCTTACTATCTAACTAGCTGTTTTTTTTTTTTTTTTGGTGCCATATCATTTTTCAAGTTAATTTCTGTTTGTTTTAGCATACAAGACATTTACTAAAATTTATGGAAATTCGTTGGAATATTAAATGTATCATAATCTATTTAATCTTCAGCATAATGTATTATTATTCTCTTATCAGTCCCAGTTATTTAAATCTGAAATACCAAAGCATGAAAAAAAATCTTAAAATATAAAATTCTCAACCTGAATAATATAAATAAATCAGTTTTGATATCATGCTATTTTACTTACCATAAAAATTAGACTTTTACGAACAACGTGTATAGAAAATAAAGTTTCTTTTAATCTAGAAATTTTAAAATATGAGCGTTATACTACATTATAAATAAAAATTCTGGTTTGATATTAAAATTCAGTTACTTTCTGCAAATCTGGATTGTACAACTATGAACATTTTTATATAGTTCTGTCTTTAAAAAAAATTAAATATGCACTTAAGGGATTTGTTTTTGGTTTAGGGATCCTTTATTTATAAAAATTAGCTATTCTTTTATTTTTGAAAATTATAAATTGTGAAAAGGAAGAAAAAAAACTGAAGAACTAATTTGCATTTTGCCGTTTGTAACTTCACGTATTATGATTTGAAATATCAATGAGCCATCTGTCCTGTATTGTGTCGGAATTTGTGACATTAAATTGAGCGGTTGCGTGTAAAGTGCACAAAATAAAAAAACGGATCACTCTGAATAACTTTTGATCTAATGATCGGTTCTTCCGCTCTTGAACTCAGTCTTAATGGTTTGAAGCGGTGACCTCAAATATGCTAATTGCTTGATAGAGCCGATATTTTAAATGACGAAATCAGGCAAGAAGAAGAGCACTTTCTCTGAATAAACAAACCTTCTTTTCGGCGGATTTGGATTTCTGATTTCCAAAAATTTTACTGCAGATTTTACCAAGCTAAAACAATTAAGTTAAAAACAATTTTATTGAACTTCTTTATTCTACAGTTATGTCGAAACCGCATTATGCCGTATAAAAACAAAAATTTTCTATAAATTCTTCGGCAAATTCTAAAGGAAACTAACGAGAACTTCTATACAGGGTGGAAAGAACATTAAAGTAATAAATGACCGATTCTAAGGGTGTATGAAAAATGGAATGTCGGTGCAGCCACAGTAGCTTGAAATGTGTCCGTTGTTGTCTGTAACGGCCTTGATGAGCTTTCTGAGCCATCTTTTATTCTTTCTCTACCACAAACTCGAGAGCTTGTCATCAACTAGCTTAAAATCTGAACTAAACCCTGGGATAGGATATTTCAGATTATTCTTTTTCTTACATCCCTCTAATTCTATCCATCTTATGTAATAGGCCCACTTTTTTCTTCTTGAGAATTATTTAACGAAGAATATGGCGTAACCAAGAGACTTGTCTTTGACTTTGACCCCGCGGGGTTTCAAAAAGTTCACTTTCCGCGAGTGCTGAAACGAAGTATAATTTAATTCGCTGTCATGGTTTACGATGGATATTATTTTACGAAACGATAATTTTTGTCTTTTTAATTTTTGGTTGGAATTACACTCAAATAATTATAATGCAGTGTGCTCCCGATATCCCGATTCTTATGTCGAGGAATTTCTTTTCAAAACCTCGTTATGTCGAATTTTTTTTTCAAAATAGGAAAACAATTTTTTTTGGAAAAATCACACTGTAAGTTTATTGAAAACTAACCCTTTTCTGTTTAATGCATAATTCTTTCGTCTTACTTTTAAAAATAAAATTATCATTGTTGTATTTAGACTTATAGTCAGCTATCACATACCTATTTAATAGTAGTCTTCTTACTTTCTAGCACATATTTAGTTCTGAACTTGTTATCTCAAAAACTCGCTATATCGAAATTCTTTTAACCTCCCTTCAACTTTGAGATATCGAGAGCATACTGTATTTTGCTAATATTTTTATGCAACAATATTACATAACATTCTTAGATTTCTCTCGAAGTTTAACAAAAATATTTATTTAACTAAAGTATTATCCTAACTATATTCTTTGGATTAAGTTCATTGATCAGAATTCAACTAAATTGTTTATCTAACAACATTCTTCAGCTATTTAATGCTCATTGATTTTGATCAGAATTTCACTAAAATATTTATCCAAATTATAAGTTCAACATTCTCAGAATATTGTTTCACCGTTGAACCATAATACGGGGGGGGGGGGAATCGAACCATAGTGTAATCATATTCGACAAGCACTATAATATGGTACTGCTTAGTATAATATTAAGGTTGCAGGGGAGTGAGCGGTATTTAAGGCTCCTTGATTTCCAACATTATATTATTCAGAAAAGAATAGAATAATACTCACAACATTGCTACTTTTTTAATTCATTTTTATTGTTTTTCAGAAAGGTGAATTAAAATAGGATATGCAGTTTTTCAGGAATGATTCCCAAATAAGATTTTTGAAAACTGGAAAAATAAAAATTTAACAAAATTAAAAAACTAAGCAAATTAAAAAGGGATGCTAAAAATGTAAGTCAAAGAAGCATACAAAATAGTATACTAAATTTGTTACTAGATTTTTGGTTAAAGAAGATTTATTACTTTATATATATTTGTATATTATCTGTAAATGAATATTGATTTGTTTTTATTTTATGTATTTTGAAGCCGATTTATTTTGATAGTTTCATAATTTATTTCATTTTATCATTTTCAATACCTGCAAAAATTCATTGAAAGTCAGTATTAGAAATTGTGTTGATCGCATCAGTTCATTCAAAACATTCATAATTCGAACCACTGATTTCAACAATAAATAATTTCGCAAAATTTAAACAACCATATTTGATTCAAAGACACCAAGCACTCTGATTTTATTCATTTTTTCATAATCTTGTTAAAATAAAATAATTTATTTTGATCAGTTCCAGTCTATTTAGTTTATTTATTGATAGAAAACTGAAACGTTAATCATTTTATTCGAGTCAGTTAATTAATATTCCTTTATTAAAGAAAAAAGTGAGATTTAATTATTAGGAATTAATGATTCACTTTCCACTAAGTTGGATACTGATCAGGATATTACTCAGTACGATATTGAACTGTGATTTGAATTCTTTTTTTTTCTCTAATACCATATAATTTATTCGTATTAAGTATTATAACCAGTTGATTTCTATCAGTTGATTTCAATAGGGATTCATATAACTCTCTCTTTTTCTCTCTCTTTTCATTTTCTAATCAATTCATTAAATTCGAGATTAAAATGCTTTTCAAGTCACACATAAATAATTTAATTATGAATAACTTTTTGAATGTATTGATTCATATCACAGGATCAAATAAACTTGTTCAAATCACTAGATTATTTTATTATTTAATTTATTTGATAGACCTAAAATAATTTTTTTTTCAATTTGAGTCAGTTCGATTGTTTGATTTGGATTATCGATTTATGTTTGATTATTTAAACACTGATTCTATGAATTTGCATAATTGGCTAAGCCATTTGAATAGATTAATTCCATAATTATTATCGAAATCCGTGATTAAGTTTAAATTGCAATTTAATCCTGCATTTGCTTTTATTAAAACCTTGATTCGAAAATGCTATTCGATTCGATTCAAACCACAATCTGAATCATTCAGTCGATGTGCGAATCATTATAAGCGTTCAATTCGAATTGTCAAAGTGAAATGTTTTGTTTGATGCGAACCTTAACTCAATAATGAATCAATACATAACATAGCTTTTTTATTGACCTCAAATGAATCTTTTCAATGCATCCCTCTTGTTCAGCAAGACATAAACATTCTTTATTTTTTTTAATCACTCTTCTCAATTTTACTTCCATTCTAAACGGGCTACCATAGAATATAAACGATCCTATTGGCGCTCGTTACATTTAATATATTCTCCGATAAATTAGAGCCTGAAATCTGTTCTTAATGAAGCCATTAAACTTAGTCGATTCATTGCAGCCTCACTAATCCTTGTCGATCGTGTAAAAGAGAGAGAGAACAGATGGAAAAAAAATTGCTGCATTACAGAAAAAGTAATAATAATAATAACGGCAGCGAGCTAACCTGAAATATACGCTATAATTTAGGGTTAGTTTTGTGTTATGTTTATGTCAGGCCATTCTAAAGGTTAATGACGGCTGTAGGATTACGGAGCATTGATTAAATTATTTGTTCACGTAAAAATTTATAGTGTTAACCTTTTAATCAGGGGAGTCGATAAATTAAAGGATAGTTAAAAGTTCGTATATTTATTTACTACTAAATCAAAATGGATTTGGGATTTAGATTTAATAAATTCTTCAGCTATCGGAAGTGTTTGTTACTTATTATACTTTTATTAACTTATATTATGTTTGTTATTGTTTTATTATTCATATTTTTTTTCTTTCATATACTATTCTTGTGTTTATGTTCAGGAGTGTCGTAGGACTGATAATACGAGATTTTAATGATGGGTAATTTAATTTGAATGACTTTTAGGAAAGGAAACAAGTAAAAAGGTAAAAAAAAAATCATAGAAAGGGGTGCATAACAAAAATAATTAACAGATACGCTGTCGTTTAAATTTAAAATTATATCGAATATTTAATAATGTATTAAAATATTTTAATATTTTGTATTACATTTCAAAAAACTTATATAATTAATACTAATTACAAAAATATTAGATAAAAATTTCCTGCTTTTTTTTTAAAAAAAAAAGCCAACATTTATAAATTAAAGTTACAGTATATTTTAAAACGTTAACAAAAATTTTCATCTAGATTCGATTATAAAGTTTAACTCACTTAAAATTACCTGTATTTAAAAAAAACATGATTTTTATTTCATTTAAAAAACTTCGATTTTTTTGATTTAATTTTTTGTAATTTCTTATAATAGTTGTTTTTTAGGAATAAATTAGATTTTAAGGCCATAAAGCTATGGAATATAGGTATAGACTACCAGCTATAGACTATTATTTTCTAATTAAATATTGTATAATTGATTTTAAAATAGATTATTTGTTTGAAAAATAAAAATAAAACTTTCATTTTTATATTTAGTTACTTTAATAGGAGTTTAGAGTGTCTGTTGTTTGATTAACAATTGTGTAACCTAAGTAATATTAACAAAAAATAAGACTCTCTATATCTGAAATTTTGATCTCTAGAAAACTTTGTTATTTCAGAAAAATATTTTTCCCCTTGGTATTATACATCCACCTTATATTAATTTGAATTTCTATGTCGAAGAGTTTCTTCTCAAAACGTTGCTATGTCGAATTTTTTTTTCGAAATAGATAAGGAATTTTTTCGGAAAAATCACTGTGTAAGTTCGTTGTAAACCGATTCCTTTCTATTTAATGCACAATTGTTCTTGTCTTACTTTTAAAAATAAAATTATCATTGTTGCATTTAGATTTAAAGTCAACTATCATTACATATATATTTATTAGTAGTTATTTTTATCTTTCATGACTTTACTTTTGAGAGTCATATTTTAGAATATATTTATTTTTACTTTCTAGCACATATTTAGTTCTGAACTTATTATCTCAAATACTCGCTATATCGAAATATTTTTAGTGTCTCTTTAACTTTGAGATATCGAGAGTAGCTGCATTATTAAATACTATATTATATTTTTAAATGCTAAACGAAGTTATGAAAGATGTCGAAAACGTAATATAATTTTCTTTAAAAAAATACCATACTCCTGGTGTCTTACAAAAATGCCCAGGTGTCTTTTATAATTTAATACCAAAGATAACATTTTCTCACGCCATTAAAAAATATATATATTTACCTTTTTAAAATTTAATCATTGCTTTAAAGTGCTAATTTTTATTCTTTCTTCCAAAATTATAAACCCTAAACATTATGTGTTGAGGAAAGTTTGATGAAATTAATTAGAAGATGCCATCCAAATATAGGCATTCATAGACCTGTATGTGAACACCTGCATCCTCTGGTGCTGTTTCCGACAATTTGAAGTCACTGTATTTCTCGAGCGGCTGTGCACGAAACAGATCCTTTGAATATTCTAGAATATTTTCGTAGATCGAGCTTGAATTATATTATAGTTCCCAGAATAAAGACGCCGACCGGAAAATAAAAATTGAAACAGTTATTTCCTTATAATCTTATTATATGTGCTTAGTTTTCAATCTTAACTAAATTTGTTAAACTTCTTATTCAGTTTAAAGAAAGTATTTTTGAAAAAGATTAATTAATTTGACCCGTTTTTCAATTATTTTATATTTTTTTAAAGAATTCCAATAAATATTTTATTAGTATTTAGAATTCATTTGATCTCTTAAGGTTTCATTTCATTATTAAGCGTTTTTTATCTAACACAAAAGATCAGAAATATCCTTACTAATACAATCAGATGAATTTTCTATTATTCTGCATCTGCATTATTTGGAGAAGAAGATCATGAAACCTTTTGTGATAAGCTTAATGATTATAATAAAAAAAAATTGAATTCGCATTATTTAAGAAAAATAATACGAATATTTGATAGTCTAATATAATTAGAGGTCTTTAATTAGAGGTATAGGTTATGAAGTATCAGAATTAAACCCCAGACTGCTGGTAAAAATAATCGTGTATTCTTAAATAAAAAGTAAAATTATTCTCGAAGCATTTAAATCAAGAAATAGAAAATGTGGTGTTCAGAAGAAAATAGACATAAGTTTTTTTTTTTTTTTTTTTTTTTTTTTTTTTTTTTTTTTTAACTTAAAGAGGAATGAAGAAATGCAGTAAATATGGCATGTTGTTTTGATATATGAATTTGGCTAAATTTAAGACAGGCGACATTATTTAATGTTTATAAAGACCGTTTTTCTGAATAAATTTGTGAAGTACATCTCGACTGTGTTTTAAATGCTTGTGGTTTTTCATTTTGGACACAAATTAATGAAAATAAATTCAAAAGATAGTATACTTTCGTATTTTTAAAATATAGAAAAAAGAATTATGATTATTAACTAAAGGATTACTTATAGATTATCTCTCTATAAAAAAATTAAAACTTAATATTACTGAATAAGTATTTAAATGTTATAATTTTTTCCTAAAATGATTTTTTTTTTACAATTTTCGTTATATTTCTTTAATAAAATTAACTATTAAGTTTTTCAGGAAAACAAATAGGTTATTTGAACATTGAAACATATTTTTTATGTAAAGTAAAAATTAAAGTTTGAGTTTAGACCGTTAAAAAGGAACATTGCTGCTTTTGTGTCAATTCCATTTTATATAAAGGTTTAACAAAAACAATTTATATTTATAATTTTTGAACTTACGCTTTGTATTTGATTTTTTTGTTTCATTATGTATTTTTGATTGTATCATTTATGATTGTATCATTACAATTAAAGACAATTCCCTAATGCTTGTAAAACTATGTGTCTATATTTATTCAGGTTTTTCAATTGTTAAAGCAATAGGTAAGCCTGAAAAATTATGCGCAATTTAAACTAAATAATTGGAAAAATCGATGCCGATTGCATGATCCAAACAAAACTGAATCTAATAACATTTAATATCGTAGTGTATCAAAAGTGATAGAAATAAATAATAAGTATATAATAGTGTATCAAAAGTTATGGAAATAAATAATAAGTATATAATAGTGTATCAAAAGTTTTGAAAATAAGTAATAAGTATATAATAGTGTATCAAAAATTATAGAAATAAATAATAGGTATATGATAGTGTATCAAAAGTTATGGAAATAAATAATAAGGATATAATAGTGTATCAAAAGTTATGGAAATAAATAATAAGTATATAATAGTGTATCAAAAGTTATAGAAATAAATAATAAGTATATAATAGTGTTTCCAAAGTTATGAAAACAAATAATAAGTATATAATAGTGTATGAAAAGTTATGGAAATAAATAATAAGCATATAATAGTGTATCAAAAGTTATGGAAATAAATAATAAATATATAATAGTGTATAAAAGTTATTATGAAAAATAATTAACAGAATATCACAACCGGAATTGCGCTCTCTCAGAAAATTGGTTCAACTTTAAAAAATAATATGGTGAAAAGTTGCTGTAACTTTAATAAGATATAAAATTTAACCCTATCATTTACATGAAAGGATTGCATCGAGTAATCAAGTTTAAGAAGTACGATAATATGGTCCAACTTAGCAACCATATGAAGATTGTTGAATATTTGAACGATATTATAGTTTCAGACACTATAGAATTTCTAACTGTGTTACAATATTTTTTGAAAACGGTTTAATGCTTAGTGTTGGAGAAAAATATAATTAATTAATCTATATTTTGCAAAATTTGCTTAAATTTAGCACTTTAAGTGAAACCAATCAACGTAAATGACTAAAAAGATTTTCCGTTAATACGAACTGATCTAGTTAAACTTTATAAGCATCTCTTCCGTATCCTTTAACAGTCACCCAAACCTTACACCCTATTTGAATGACATTGCAAACTTGCCGAGTGGAAATGAGAAGAAAATGAAGAAAAACGTTATATTAAAAAAAAGTGACATCGCGCTTGTCATATCAATGACCCTCGCACGGCCTTGTTTCATCGACTTAAACCGCGACAACGAACATAAAGCCTTCGAGGCACCGTTGACCCTGGAGCAGTGGACTAATTACCTCAAATAAGTTTTTGCCGGCTAAATCGCACACTCCTACCGAATTAAAATGAGAAATTCGATCCGACATTCAACTTCCACATTCAACATTTCAAGCGGGATCGAATGTCTCGGAATGGATCAGCAAGAAAACCTTTTTCTTTTGTTATGTGCCTGGAAAATGAGCCTTCCTGTATGTAGCACTTGCAGGTGGATTGATTGGTAGCGCCTTACGTGCCTGGAATGGTCAATCTTCTTGGTGTGACATCTGCTTCCCGCATTTCTCTAGTCCAATTAAAGCCAGCCTTGTTGGGAAGAAATATCTAAATAATGGCCATTTTGCATAGGTTGTGTCTTCTACGAAGGAGACAATTCACAATGGAATGCCAATATGTTTTCGCATCATAGTACAAGCCATCAGTGGTAGTTAGTGTTTTGTAAAGAGGTCAAAGTGTCATATGGTCACTATCTGAGTTGAATTTGTATGAATGTCAATAATCCATATCAGAAGTATTGATTATTAACATAATGCTTTTTGTTGGTGATTTGATTATGATTGATGACTCTGATACGCTAGTCATGCTAAATGAAGATATTTCATTTATGATAAGAAATTAATTCAGTGTCACAAGTAATATGCAAATGGAATAAGTTACAGAATAAATGCTGAACTTTCTCTAGTCTCTTATAGTTTAAGTTTCGCAAATTGTTTTCTAACATTATCAACATATGGGATGCTCTTTTGTGAAGGTAAGAGTTCATTTGAATTTGTTGGCATTAATGAGGTTAAAATTAATAAGGCCCAATGTGGCATTGAAATTATCACAATAAAAAAAGAATTTTTTTTATCTCAGATTTTTAATTCAATTACTATTTGTTTCAGGTATGTCAGGTTTTGGTTTGTTTATTTTAGGTTTTAGTTTAGATTAGGTTTAGGTAAGATAGTTTTGTCAATATGCAGATATATGAGCAAAAAAAAAATGTTTTTGAATGAACTGGAGTTTTTAAAAATTCCAGATTTAAAAGACAAGAAAATTTTAAAAAATGAATTCTTAATGACCGTAAATTAATTACTCGTTCATAGACTGAATAGTAACTCATTCTATTGTTAAAGTTTCAATTTTTTCTATTATTCCACTCATTTAAAAGTGTATAAAATCTTTTAATTAAAATACTAAATTTTTAACAAAATGCTGAGAGATATAATTTTTTTGCCAGTTTAAATGTTTTTAAATATTTATTTACTTTTGTTGGAATTGAAAAAAAAATTCTTTTTATATTTTAGGTATTCTTTTCGGTAATAGTGTATATGAAAAGCTTTGGATTTTTACCTTTAAATTTATGGCTGTGTTTCACAGTGGAGTGAAAATTTATTAGAGGTGAGTGTTATAGATTTATTGGGTAAAATGTACTTATGGTTTTGATTTATTCTATAGAAAGTATAGACTATTGCATCTTTCAAAAATGTTTAATTATTTGTCTATTCCTTTTCCCAACAAAAAATCTTAATTAAATATTATGAAAATATATAATATTATTAATAATATAATATTTTATGAACATTTTTATAAATATTATAAAAATATTATATTATAAAAATATTATATTATAAAAACATTAGATTATATAAAATATTTAAATAAAAAAAATACTATAAATGAAAGATTTTTTAAAGGAAAATACTATTTCCATTATCATAATCGAAAAATTTACATGTATACATAAATACTAACTATAATCATATTCTTAGTGATTCCTTAAAAAAAATTAGTAAAAGCTTTATTCCTCATTTAATATAGTCATTACTATACAAGCAATTACTACAGGGTGGCTACAAAATACTGTTACAAATATTGAATCATTTTATTGTATAAATATTTAATAGAATAATTAAAACACAAATATGACGATTATTATAAATGGAAATTTACCTAAAATTTTTTTTATTCGAATTGACCACCATCTTTATAAATTATAAAAGATAATCTCTTGCTTCATTCTCCGATGGCAGCACGAATCATTTTAAGATTTAATTTATCCCATTCCCGCAATAAAGAAGCTCTGAGATTGGACAAACTTTTGTGCTGCTTAACAATAGACTCTAGAATCCCCCTAACACAACAGATCTAATAGATCAAAATGTTCTATTAAACCAAAGAGATTTTAATTTCTTAACGATTCTTCCTGCAGAAAAGCTATTTAAGTATCAACCTTATCGATTCCATCTTTATACTTATTCTAAATATTTTGCTTTAAACAAAAATCATCTGCTCTGATAGAAAAAGCCACTCACTGGAATTGCAAGAGAGCAATTGCTTTACCAAATGCTTGAAATTAACTCCTATTTTTTGGAGAGTGTTACAGTATTTCCCGGCATAATTAACATAGCGGTATCTATATAAATATTTTACTTGTAAGCAAGTCCATTCAGATTCAGCAGTTTAATTAATCAACTTTGCCTTTGAAGTAATTTTTTGTACTTATCGATGTTAATTTAGTTATTTGTACGAATAAGATTATTTCTTCTTCTTCTATTATGAAGCTGTAGCCCATAGTGGGCCTTAGCTGAGCATTGTTGTTCCAAACTTATCTGACCTCAGACTTTATTTCATATTGTTATATCTTTTGCAATATCATCTTACAATCTCTTTTTAAGTCCTCCTCTACACTGTAAAACTTTTCTGGATGTAATTGTGGTAATAAGTATTAGGGTGCCCAGTACTGTTTACCGTAAGTTTTTACAGTATAGGACTCGAATTCATTAATTTCCAATTTAAGATTTCTTTCAATCCAATATTTTCTTTCGTTTTCTGTGTATAACCAGTCATGCCTAGTGCACTTTAAAACATTCCTTATAAAAGTACTGGGTGCAGCATACGAAAAATCCATATTTGTCTTAATATTTTCTTATCTAAACAATACTATTAAATCTGTATGATATTTTTTAATTCTGCTTCAGTTCTGTTCTAACTTTACTATCCTATTTTATACCCCTTGAAAATCCGTTTTTTGAAATTTATTTTAATAAATTTTGTATTTTTTTTCCCATTTTTACGTAGAAACGAGATTTTAATTGACCATTAATATTCTAGGATTTTACACTAGACTTAAGTTTTACAATATTAATAAGCATGGTATTCTCTCTTTTATGTTCTTCGTATATTTTTCATGCATTAAACAATAATTTAAAACTCTCAGTAAACAAATAAATTCTACACAATTTTTCTATTATTTCGAGCTTCTTAAACACTATTCATAAAAATAAAATTGAAGTCTATTTCATATAAACAAATAAACAATAAGTATAATATTAGAATTCAAATGCTGATATTATAAAGTTCCAAAGAAATTAATCTATTTCGTGAATAATATAATAAAATTTCAACTTGAGTTTGAAATATATCTTTTAAATAATATATATATTTCAAATAATAGCTCCTGAAAATAACTTAAAGCGAACTCAACAGCCACTTTAAAAAGAAAACAAATTAAAATATTTATTTCTTGTTGCAGAACTGCTATTTCACGTAATTGAATGAAAATATACATTTCCTGTAAAATCCTTTTTTGCAACAAACCGGAAAAATAACTCAAATCTCTTTACTCTAGTAAAAATATTTTTCATTCTTCAGTTGTTAGTTTTAAATTACTATTATCATTCATAATTCCTTTGAAAAATCATCTCTTATAAAAAAATCTTTTTCCATTTTCTTAAATAGATAAATGCGAAAAATAATTGCTCTTAGATAACTAAAATAAACCTTTCGTAACGGTCTTTTTTTTTTCAATAAATACGTTTGTTTTTATAAAATCAAAATATTAGTTTCTCAGAGTCTAATTTTCGCTTATTTAAAAAGAGTAAAAATATGAATGTTTTGCAAATTATAGTAATAACACTAAGCAGGAAGTAAATATTGAAATTTTGTCCGTTTTCGGTTGTGTTAGGCTCCATCTATGCCGGCGGCTAGGTTGTGCCAAGGTCAGGTGACGTTCGTTGTATGGATAAGAAATGTTCGAAATCTAGAACAGCTGCTGCTTTTTATACGTCGTTTTATGAAATTATACACGATTCAAATTCCATTTTTCAATTAAATTACCAAAATAATTCTTTAAAGGCGTTTATATTTATTTAGAGTTAAGGCTATTGTCCTCTTACAAATATAAATTGTTTATAAATTTTCATTCAAGTTTCTTATAACCGTCGCTAAACAGTCGACCTGAAGTTGAGTTAACAACTATCGATGTTCAACTCCGTAGCCTAGTAATTGTGAACCCATTCCAGAAGACGAGGGATCAAGTATTGAGGGAAATTTGCCCTCACAGAGGACTTTTTGAAGTAACTAAACATTATTTGCGTAACATGGAGAGGAAGACCACGAGAACCTCCCTCTGTTAGCCTGACGGCAAGAGAACTCTAACCCATGATCCGTTTACCACTGAGGATATTTTACGTCAGCACTGCTCTGCTTTTTGCTCAATTCATATAGAGCAGCTATCGCTGGGATTCGAACCTGGGTCACCTCATTGGGAGGCGAACGCACAGTTCCTGATCCATTATTTATTATTTAAGAAATGTATTTAATTGTGGACAAACTTTGCACTGGGGTGCCGGGTGCATTTATTTCAAGGAGAAAGAAATATTTCCAATTTATCTAATGAAATTCCATATTTATGAAGTATTATATTTTTTACCTGACGAATAAAAGTATTAAACTGTTCAGGCTTTTATCTGCCATAATTGAACTAATAAAGTTTTTTTCTTTTTTTTTTTCGAAAATTTTCAAGTTTCTAAAAGAACTCTCGTCCTTAACAAAAATCATTGGAACAGTTTTTGTTAAACAGAAAATCATTAACTAACACAGAGTTTTTATGTTTTTTTTTGTTGCTATTTTCGAGATTTTACTAAAGCTTATGTTTTTTGTGTTATTTTTTATCAATTTGCAACGCGCTAGATGAAATAAGACTACAGTTTAATTTTGCCTTTTGTTTTTATAAACACTTTTTCTATTTAAAATAATGTGCATAGAATAAACATGTTATTCTTATTTTCGATTAAAAGATAAATCACAAATAAAATAAGGGGGAAAATATATTTTTAAAGAAAAGAAAAAAAAAATTATTGATGCTACATGTAATGCTACATGCATGTTATATATGTTTTGTGCTTTTATTTTGTATTTTTTGCTTCGATATGTTTTGTTTTCATTTTAATTTTCTTAAGCTCCTCTCACCATTGTATCAATATATTCTTCTTTGGCTATATTAATAGAATATTAGAAAGTACTCGATTTTGCGAATATAATCGTGTGAGCTGACAAGGAGACTATATCTTTTTCTTATTTTGTTTTCCAGACTTTTAAATTTTTTTAAAATTCTTTAAAAAAAATTATGAATATTTTCTTTAAATAATAATTCTGTATATATATATAATTTTTCTTCTTCTAGGTGTTATATTCTCTTTAATGATTATTTATTAGGAAGAGTACACAAAAAAAATAGTCAATGTTGGTACATTAGTTAGAAAAACAAAAACTTTTACTCGTAAAGCAAATTGAACGTGTATCGTAATAACGTTAAAGTATAGCGTGTATAGATTAGTAACAACACAAGATGAGAAAGGGTTGAGATCACTTGAAAACAGAAAGTGTTTGAAGGTAATGAAAGGCACATAAAATGGAAAACTAATTTCCCTTAGAGATTCGGACAGGTCCATCCTTAAGGGTATAGAAGAGTCATCGAAACAAAATTGCTTGACACACAAAAAAAAAGTCGTTTGTAACCATCCTATTAATCAGACCTCATTAAATCGAATAGACGTTTTCTTCTTTTTTTTTGAAAGATAAACGGCCCTTTTCCAACTATTCAAAATGATAGGTCGGTATAAAATGATTTATCAGTGGGAATACTTAGACTACATTTTCTTCACAAAACACACATGTGTTGAACATGGGTATTTAGTTGATAACAGGTAATGGTGGGATTCAAGCTACTGGTTATTCGTTTTCTGTAACGATTTTAAGTTGAGATAATTAGCAGTGTCTATTACATAATATGTAAGTAGGATTGATACTATTTTTTTCTCCTTTTGATTGAATTATTTGAGTTTCAGTTCGTTTACTTAGGGTTTTTAGGTGTTTCTTAATTGAAAATGAGCCGGCTAGAGTATGAATTTTTCTGAGATTATCACTTTGATCAGCTAAGTTTCTTTTTTTTTTTTTACCATACTTACAGAACATGATTTTTGGATTAAGTTTTTTTCCCAGTTCAAGTTTCAACAAACACGAAGATAAAGACTCTGGAAAGATTACCGTACTTTATAGTAATAAATGACATTTCTGCTAAAGAAAAGTGACAACCATAATTTTGGTTAGTAAAACCAAGCCAGATTGTATTTAAAAATTCATCTGATTATTTTTTCTTTCATTTGGTAACGGTTTTAAACCATAATGGTAACGGTTAAACCATAATGGTTTTCAAACTTGCAATCCTCATTACTACGCATTTAACAAAGAATACAAAATTGAAAAGTAAAGTTAACCAAATAAATGGTTTTTATGCATAGCTCTAAACATCTTGATAATATTACCAAATTTTACCACAAATACTAAATTTTACCTCATACTATTAAACCATATTTCATTGTTATTTTGATCAAAATCCTTCAAAAAGTATTTCGGAAAAAATTACCTAACTTTTTGGTGTGCCCATAAAACCAGAAACATGGTACAATTTACGATCTTCTACCATTTTCTCTCTGTGTATGTTAAAGCATGGTTTTTACTCAAATGTCGATTTAAAAAAATTTATATATATTATATATTTCTCATATATTATATATTCCTCATTCCTCATATATTATATATTACGATATAACTCAAATATCGATATTCTATTTTGACACGGATTATTCAATTTAAAAATTATATTATTTGTAATTTATTTCTATTAAATATAATTTAAAGTGATATTTTTGAATAGTTTGTTCATTGAAATTAAGTTTATTTAGAACTAGAGGGTTTTCGAAATGTTAAATTAGATAGCTGTACTAAATAATACGAAATGGTAAATTAGATAGCTGTACTAAATAATAGCGATACTAAATAATATTGAATTCGAATGATGTCACACACCGGAAATTCTTTACAAATTCTCAGATTTTTAGATTACTTTTGCAAATTTTTACACTAAGAAAAATAGTATATGATGAAAACTACAAGAAAATGGCAAAATTTACCACGTTTCAGGCTGTATGGGTATACCAAAATGTTATGTAATATTTACTGGAGCGTTTTTGGTAACAATTTTGCTAAAATCAAAGATAAAATATGGTTTTATAATGTGTGATAAAATTTGTCAAAATTTATCATACCTTAGAGCATGGTATTAAAAACATTTATGCTGTTAAATTTTCTTTTCAGTTTTGCATTTTTTTTCTCAACATGTGGTAATAAAAACAGCAATTAGGAAAGCCAGAATTTCTGGTAAACCATATGAACGGAAATTTTTTTAAATGAACGCCAAATATTGTTTTTATTACCAGAATTATATTTTTTAACTATTGAAAATCTCATTACCATACAGAGGGGTAATGTTATCATAATTTGTTTCTGTGAGTAGAATTGTTTTTTTCGGATAATTTACCGTCTATTTTAAGTTGTGAAAATTTGATAAAAATTATTGAAAAATTTTATGTTTTTATGTAAGACCCGTAACTAGTTATTTTCGTTTTATTTATTCAATTAATTGCCTCTATCAACAATGATAATATGGTTTTCAAATTCCATCACTTATAGATAACTTAATTTAGTTTTTCAAAACATTTTCTATTAAAATTAGATTTCGAACCTTACACAACTTACTTTAATGTGAAATTAGATGCAATCAAAAAAAGTAAAAATCTTTAATAAACTTGAAAAAGAGACCTTTCTAAATAGTGAGTTTGCTTTTCGCGGTTTTCGCTACATCTCGGAATCTCATAGACCAAAGAAGTCGTATTTCTCAAGAACTATTCGACCGAATTCCTTAAATTTTGATCATCATCATTCAAAATTACGCAGATTAGTACAAAAATTTAAATACCTAATAATTCAAACTTTTCATGGCCAATAAATAATAAGTAAAATTAATAATAACGGATTCAAGTAAAATAAATAATAAAAGTTAGATAATTATCTTTTACGTGAATTTATCATTAGATAAAAAGTTGTATGATTATGTTCGTTTCATTAATTCCGGAGCAATGGAAAAATACACAAAAAGGAAAATTAATAATAAGAAGCCAATATTTCGACCGCTTTCCAACCTAAATTATTAGGACTTTATTTTTAGATTGCGACCCTTCCCCATGTCTTGAAATTCGAGAATCCAAAATGGTCAAAAAGACTTGTATGTCCATTCATTGTTGTTTCTGCTTTTGATTTCCTAAACTTAAAATTTTGTTTGCAAATATTAATTATCAAATCAAATTAATTATAAAATTAATTAAAAAATTTATTTTTAAAAATTAATTAAAAATTAGTTATTAATTCATTTTTAAAATTATTGTCAGCGTTATGAATCATTAAAATTGAGTTACAGTTCGAGAAAATCCCAATATTAGATCCTAAGATATTAAAGAGTCTTCTCTTTTCCGCGCATTGTACACAATTTCGCAATGCTCAAATAATTAAAAAATATTTCTCACCCCGTAATATAAAGTCTGTAACAAAACAACATTTAATATCATGTTGTAATAAAAAACTGTCTGTGCCACCTACTCTTAAACAAACGATAAAATCATTGGCAAACGATAAAATAATGTTCTAAACTGCAGAACGCGAGTCAGCAAATAGCAACCACCACTATTTTACAATCTTGCACCCATTTTTTATAGACGGAAAAAAATATCCCAAAAATATAATAAAAAAAAAACAAATAAAGATTATGTGAGAGCAAAATATAAATAAAATGGAACTGGTTTCTCCTACCAAAAAGGCGATTACGGAGAGGGTCGATGGATAAAAACCTTCGTGACTGGCATAGTTGAGACCTCGTCACCCCTAAATCTCTCGCCAATTGCTGTTATTGCTTGTAATAATTTTCACAAGCCACATTTCTAAACCATTCCTCTGAAACGATTGCTGCTTTAAAATTTATGTGTGAGAGCGTTGTAACTTTTAGATTTTATTTTAGTTTCAAAATTCGATTTATGTGTTTTTTATGCGCTTTAAAACAAAAGATAATTGGGTGTCACTCGCTGCTCCTTTAGGGGATATTTTCAATTGCATATTCCTAAATGTTTCCGAGTACTTTTCATTGCCATTAATCTACAAACTATCCACATAAGAGTGGATGAAAGGCAATAGACGTTATTCTGCTGATGCATTGAGAAAGTGGTAAAGGTGCAGAGAAAGGGGAATGGAATCTTTTCCTATTTTTTTATCGATTTTATTGTTTTATATAGGCTGTGATTAAAATCTCAACCAGCAAGCTCAACAAAGCCCTGGTGGCACATGGGATAGAGCGTTTGCCTTCCAATTAGGTGAACCTGATTCGAATCCCAGGGATGGCTGGTGCATTATATTATATTATATTATATTATATTATATTATATTATATTATATTATATTATATTATATTATATTATATTATATTATATTATATTATATTATATTATATTATATTATATTATATTATATTATATTATATTATATTATATTATATTATATTATATTATATTATATTATACGGATTCCGCATCAGTCTTGCACCGACCACAGTACTGACGGAAAATATCCTAAGTGGTAGATGGATCATAGGTTAGAGTCCCCTTGCCTCCAGACTCTAACCTCTCCTAGATGCAAATTCCTCACCAGGTTTGTGCTCCAGTGCTGACGCAAAATGAGTGGTTAACGGATTGTGGGTTAAAGTCCCCTTACCGCCAGGAAAACCATGGGAGGTTTTTATGGTTTTCCTCTCCATGCAACGCAAAAGCGGGTTACTTTCCTCAAAAAGTCCTCGACGAAGGCAAATTTCTCTCATTACTTGATCCAGGAGCTCCCTTGTCTTCTTGATTGGGTTCAAAATGACAAAACTACGACATTAATAGTGGTAAATCTAAAAATTGGGGTGGCTGTTCAACGACAGTTATAAAAGCAATCTCAACAACAACAAAAAATAATACTTAATAAAAAAAATTAAAACGAAATAAATAAATAAAAAATAAAAATTGTGGCAACTGATTCTAAAATTAAGCGTTTGTAGCTATCGGCGATAGAAAATTAGCATTTTAAATAAACTGGATATAACTGCTACTATTGTTTTTAATCTAATTTATTGTTCTTTATGGTGTAACTTATTCTTTCTGAAATGCAAAGTAAACTGCTGAATGCAAACCGTTGCTTTTAGGGGTTGCTTTACAAACAAATCATAAAATCTATGAATTTTTAATTAAAAATATAATTAATTATCTTTCATTTAATAAAAAACATGTTTTCATCACTGAGAAAAAAGTATTGTAGAAATTATCAGAATATGATAAAATTTACAGCGCTTCTGGCCCTCTAGGAACATCGGAAGGAATGTTAGTTTCTACCGATGCGCTCAGGTAATGATTTGGTGATGAAATTAACAATAAAATATGGCTTTACAATGTGTTTTAAACTTTGGTAAATGTGGCAAAATTTGCTAATTTTATCATTATCTTAGAACGTGTAAAAAAACTATTTGTTCCGCAGGATTTACTTATCAGTTTTGTATTTTTTACAAAATGAGTAGCAATAAGAACTATAATTTTGAAAGCCGGAATTTCCGGTAGACCATTATCATATGAACCATTACCATAAAATTACCAAATGAATGGTTTAAATACCATACATTTCAGTTTTTAATATCAGAGTTCTTTTTTGTGCCAGAAATGTCATTTCTATGCAGTAAGGAAATTTTATCAGAATTTTTTTCTCCGTGATTTCATTTTCAAATCTAGATATAATTTAAATTTTTCTTCAAATTAAACTCCAAGTGATGCTGAAACTTTGGAGGCTCTTTCCTCCACCATTATTACAACACCGTATTTTTTTCTTGCATTTAAACACTGTACCACAAAACCTAGTAGGGATAAGTGCATGAAATTTAAAATACAAATTTTTATGTTTTCATTTCTTGAATACTTTTGCAATTTGTTGTATCATATCATATTATATTATATTATATTATATTATATTATATTATATTATATTATATTATATTATATTATATTATATTATATTATATTATATTATATTATATTATATTATATTATATTATATTATATTATACTTTATTGTATTCTATTATATTATA
Organism: Parasteatoda tepidariorum; assembly: GCF_982258835.1. Taxonomy (NCBI): domain Eukaryota; kingdom Metazoa; phylum Arthropoda; class Arachnida; order Araneae; family Theridiidae; genus Parasteatoda; species Parasteatoda tepidariorum. The sequence continues at coordinate 15,427,289 of NC_141756.1, read as the reverse complement.
TTATAGTATAGTATAGTATAGTATAGTATAGTATAGTATAGTATAGTATAGTATAGTATATTATATTATATTATATTATATTATATTATATTATATTATATTATATTATATTATATTATATTATATTATATTATATTATATTATATTATATTATATTATATTATATTATATTATATTGTATTATTATCCATAGTTGGAAAGGGGAAAGAAACTTTTGTTAATTGTTTAGAATGCCAATGATTTTTTTTTCGTAATGAGCATGGTATCATTTGCAGAAAAATTAGAGATCTTCTAGATCCTAGTCTTTTCTGAGCCCTTGTGTAAAGTTTGGAGAAAAAAAAATTTTCGTTCAAGAATTGCGACTCTGTTTTTTCCCGTCATGTTCATCAATTTTTGGGTATCATCAAAATCCTCGCTTGTTAAAGTTTATTTCTATCTCTCTTTATATATTCTGCCTGCACCTAATTCTTCGATGTAATTCAATGTATTTAAAATGAAATATATTTTTTAACGAAAATTGCTGATTTATATCAAATAATTATGTTGAGTAGTTTAACTTCTTTTTAACAACTTTTATATTGAAAATAATACGGTGACAAAAATCATTGAAAATGCAAAACTTTAGAAGTCTCATTTTTTTTCTCATTGTTGTTTAAGATTATAATTTCCGTTTTAGTTAGAAAAACACGAAAAAAAAAATTTCGTGTTTATAATAATGATTAGAAAAACTATTTGTATACAAGTTAATTTTTCTTTTAGTGAAAATAAAATAAATTGAATTTGTCATGTTTTTTCACAATAAATTTTTGAAAGTGTTTTAGTTAATATATAATTTATTTTATCTCTTAATCACACTGGAGTTTTTACCATATACTATATGGTCTTTTAGTTGATAATACAAGGATGAGATTACAAAATATATTTATGACAAACTTTCAGTATCCCATATGTTTTCCATATCATCCTTTTATTTCAATCTTTTGAAGATGGTTCTAGTTCTGTAACCTGTTGGTAATAAACATTAAGCTCTTATCATTTGCTTAGAAATGAAGCTATAGAAAGTTTAGAAAGATTCCCATAATGTTTCATATATCTCCCATATGTCTCCCTTTTGATTTATTTTGAAGATAGTTCCATTTCTGTTACTTGTAGAGAAAAGGCATTTAATTACACGTTGATAATAAGCATAACATTGTTATTATCCACTTGGAAATGAAACTATAGAGACATTTGAGCTATAATGTTTCATATATCTCCTTTGTTTCTTATTTTGAAGATGGTTTTGATTTCTATTACCTGTGAAGAAGAAGCATATTATTACCTGTTGATGATGAGTATAGCGTTGTTATCATTCATTAAGAAATGAAATTACAGAAAGTTTCGAGAGATACATATATAATGTCTTATATGCCTGCAATATCATACTTTTCTCTAATTTTGAAGATGATTCTTTTCTGTTAACTGTATAGAAAAGGCATTTAATAACACGTTGATAATAAGCATAACGTTGTTATTATTCATTTAGAAATGAAACTATAGAGACATTTGAGAGATACGCATAACGTCTCATATATCTTCTTCGGTTCTTATTTTGAAGATGGTTTTGATTTCTATCACCTGTGAAGAAGGAGAGTATTATTACCTGTTGATGATGTGTACGTTATCATTCCTTAAGAAATGAAATTACTTAAAGTTTAGAGAGAAACATATATAATGTCTCATATATCTCCAATATCATACGTTTGTCTGATTTTGAAGATGGTTCCTTTTCTGTCACCTGTGTAGAAAAGGCATTTAATTACATATTGATATTATGCATAACATTCTTATTATACATTTAGAAATGAAACTATTGAGACCTTTGAGAGATACGCATAACGTCTCATATATCACCTGTGTTTCTTATTTTGAAGATGGTTTTGATTTCTATTACCTGTGAAGAAGAAGCATATTATTACCTGTTGATGATGAATATAGCGTTGTTATTATTCATTTTGAAATGAAATTATAGGAAGTTTAGAGAGATACTCATAATGTCTCATATGCCTCCAATATCGCACTTTTCTCTTGTTTAGAAGATGGTTCCTTTTCTGTTACCTATTGAGAAAAAGCATTTAATTACACGTTGATAATAAGCATAGCATTGTTATCATTCGCTTAAAAATGAAATTATTAAAAGTCTCTTATCGTCTCATATGTTTCCAATACAATCCTTTTTTTTCTTTTCATTTCCAAGGGGGTTCCACTTATGTTACCTATCGAGAGAAAGTGCAAAATCATCATTTGAGATTAAGCGTATCATAATTATCATTCATTTAGAAATAAAAATTAAAAAGAGAGATGTTTCAAGTGGCTAAAAATAGTGCTCTGCGAGATAACATAGATATTTCGTTTACGAATTCGATATTATGCATTTTTGTGAACATAGTTTCAAAAATAAATATTAAAATTCATTTAAATGGGAAGTTTCAGCACTTTCTGAATTGACGTACGTATTAACACAAACTTTAAATGGCATATTTCTTATAAAAGCGAAGACTCAGATACGCAGCAACTGATAGCATCTTCTTCAATTTTTAACCTATTTGACTAAGATTTTAACAACCTGCCGATAAATAATGAAATTTTCACGGCACATTGAATTTCCTATTACGCTTATATTTTTTGACGAAATGGAAAGGAAACTTTTGAGAAAATACTTTTAAAGTACGAGCTTGTTATTTATTTAACCACAAACTGTAAACTAAATTAAAAATTGTTCTCAAATATTTATGCAGCTGAACAAACAAAAATGAAAGAATATCATCCTTTAATGAACATTAAAAATTACGTAACAGTTATTGGTAGAGTTGCCTTTCTACTGGAAAATTGACCAAATAAAATAGCGTCAAACTTTATTTATATATATCTTTTTTTTATCTGTGATTAATAGAGTGTTGTAAGTGAGATTTTTTAATTTGAAACGAAATTATTAGCTGAAAATGAAAAGTTTGGAATTTAACGGATGATGATTAAACGGTTTCAAAGAATAAAAACACTTAAAAAAATAAATAAGTTATTCAAATTCGCCGAAAAAATAATTTTAACTCAACAGAAATCCACTTTGAACCAACAAAACCTCCTTCCATGAAATTGTCTAAAAACCTCTAAGTTTATTAGCACTGCATAAACAATGACCGTAAAGAAAGATCAACGAAAACAATCAACTAAATCGTGAAAAAAAAGTAAAGAAACAAATTGAGCGCTATATTGACTCTCCGTACATCTAGCTTCAATTCCACACCTTCTGATAAATAGACACAGATTGCTGTTTCGGAGGGATGATCGCAATCGCTTCCCCCCGCTCTCTTTTATATCCCTCCCATCTGATCGAACGAGAGAAAAAGAGGGGGTGGTGTTGATAAGAGATAAATCAGAGATCAACCCTCTTCGCGTCTCAGCAGTGTGATTAAGGGCAAATAAATATCAGCATGCTAAGAAACGCGCGTTCAACTCGGTATCAAGACATGTATCAAAAGACTTAAGGAGTGAGTTTTCGCAAGTTATAAACGAGATGAAGATGATACCTTCACTTTATTTCTTTATTCATTTTTTATTTTTAGTTGCTCGCATTATTTTTTCACGCCGGCATGTGTGTAACCACCCCTGTGGTTATATGTGTATGTATATTCCTCTTGGACTTTATCAGCATGATCGGCCTGGCCGTGAAAGCCGATCACGGCTTTTGAGGTTTGAAAGGTTAAAATATTGTTGGGGAAAAATTACTTTAAGCATTCCTCTATGATTCTATAAAGTTTTTTTTTATAATGGAAAGCATTATTCCTGGGGATAAAAATAATCATAGCTTATGATGTAATCAATTTCGATTCAGAACGTTTAATAAGAACACTATAAAGTAATACTATTTATTTTATACGCTGTAACCTCTTTCATGAGTTAAAGTAATGCTTTATGATTTATCCAACATATAAAGTTATACTGCAGATATCTTATTAAAATATCCATTTAAAGGAAGAGTTAATAATCTAAATATTACTTGCAAACATTAAAGTGGAACGCCATACTTAAAAATACGCTATAGTATAAAACAATAAAAACACAATTAAAAATTTTTGAGTGAACCATAATACCACTCAAATTTGCAGAATTCTCAATCAGTTTCAAATAGAATCTTATAATCGTACCAACTAATCCTCCTGAAACTTATTTACATTATATTACGGTCCTATTATTAAATTTTACATTATTAAAATTGCAGCAAATTGTCATGATATCTTGAATAAAGATACGGAATGCATGGTTCACTAATGAACCGATTTTTCTGTGGGTGTATGGCTTCTTTTTTTTTACATAATATCTGTTTCTTACTGTCATTGAAGTCATAGTTTTACCTTTTGTAAGATTTTATACTTTTAATATTCCCTATAACAATTTTAAACTTCGTCTAAATTAAAAAAAAAAATTTATAAAAGTTCTAGAACACTTTGAGAAAAATCAGTTCAATGGACTTAGAATCATGTTATCGTGCTGCAGTTTGAATAAGGTTATTAATTGAACCTATTTAAACTGAAATATCGAATCGCATGATCAAGTATAAAAAGGATCAGTTTTCGTGATAATAGGGGAAACTTGAAATCCTATTAAAGTGACAGAAAATTTTAACAATATAGAAATTAAGAAAGTTAAGAAAAGCAATAATTTTATTTACTGCGCATAAGCTGCAAGTAAATAGAACTCATAAAATAAGTTCAAAATGAAGAGAAAACATGGAACAAATTACAGAACAATGAAAGAAAGGGAGGAAAGAAAAATAATAATAAAAAAATAACAAGATACCAGAAAAAAAGAAAAATCCGAAGAAAAGGAGAGAAAAAAAAATTGATATATATATATTATATTTAAAAGTGTTGTTGTTATTTTATACCTCTCCAAAAAGAAGGAGTAATATGCTTATTTTAATTTTAAATTGTGATAAAAAATTATTCGTATTTCATATATATAGATACATAGATATTTTTTTTCCTTCGAAAAGTTAAAAATCTTTGATAGATGTTTTTAAACAAAATCTCTCAAAAGATACATTTTATAAAAAACTGAAATAAACTAAATATTTAAGAACATTTGTTAACTCCTATGCTTTTAAATGCAATTAAATGTATGGTATGATTCATTTACAAATACTGTGTTGAAACTATTCCTTTGGCGCCATTCTTTTTCCACAAAAATATATCTTCACATTGTTGAACAAACATTCTTTCATGGAAGACCCCCACTGACGATTATACGGACAGACTCTTCCTGACGTTTGTCGCCGTCTTCCATTTCTCGCCAAGACAATCTTCTTAGCCCATCCTGGCGCCTTGCAATCCGCTAAGTGCTATCATTTTTAGGCGACATCCCCCCATTTGGACCCTTTCTTTTCACATTCTTCTTGGAACTTTTTGCTTTCCTATAAAGAGAATGTTTGACATTTCTTTTATGGTTTCTGCCGTTTTGTTCTTCTGGGAAAACGGCTTTAAAGATAAGAATATTTAGAATAAGATTGCTCACTTCGTCTGGATAAGTAATGTTGATTTAAAGGTAAATATCTCTTATTTTTAAACAGAGAAAAATTTAGTATTCGGTTGAAAGGATTTTATCACTTTTCAGACAAGGAAAGATCTTTTATAGGAATGAATCATCAACTGAAATAAAGACTCCCCAAACAAACAGCAAACAACCATTCTTTGAGCAAACAAATATCGGTCTTGTGTTGCTAGGTTTCTATAAAAGGACTTTTTCAACAGTTTTTATTTGTATTCTTACCCACAAATAATGCATATTTTTATAAGAGCAAAAAGTGATGTTTTTTTAATAAAAAATTCAATGTATACTACAGAGATTTTTCTCTAAAGTAAGAAATTTTGCAGCAGGATGAACCATAATTTTGTTTACCAAAACCAATGTTCTAAGTTAATATAATGTATTAAGTTATGTATAAGTCTTTAGGTGAGACAGTAGGACATATACCAATGATGCTCAAACTGACCTTTTTCGATGTACCTTTTCTAAGAAACTACTTGTGATATCGCTTTGAAAGTTTTTTTTGGAATATGTGAGATTATATCAGTTACATGCTGCGATAATGTTTTAGCGTTAACAAGAATACTTTTTAAGTTATGAAAGATTTTTCATGAAACTTTTAAAGTTTTCAGTTCATAATTTTTTAAAAAAATTCTGACAAACATATGTATTAACAGTTATCTCAGTGTAAACATGTACATGCAAATATTCTGCGACAAAAAAAAAACTGAGGCAATATCTTGTTTCGATGTTGAGAAAAGGTGCATCGAAAAAGGTCAGTTTTAGCTTTACTGGTACATGCCCTACGGACTCACCTTAAGCCCGATAACGTGTTTAATTTCGACAGAAACGTGGTTCTTTTTGGAACCTTACTAAAGTTTCAGAGAATTTGGATTTGTAACTTAATGCTCGTGATTGTCATTTACATGATAAATCACACCGTTTGAATACATATAATCTGTTAAGCTTAAATATATACTGCATATCATTTAAAAAAGATATATTAAATAAACTCTGCATTTTTCGGTAAGGAACTTTACATGAAAGAGTTACATCTAATTAAGCACTGTCCAAGATTCCGGGCACTTCGTGGAACCCACATGAGACGAAGAGGAACACTAATTCTTTGCTATATTGGCCTGCAGGAAAATTGTGATTCAAATTATAAAACAAACCCTCGAGGACATTTTAGCCCCAGATCAACTGACCCCAGTCATGAACCAACAATAGAATATGTCATAGTTATTTTATATTGATCAACTTTTAGTCTTTGAAATTTTATCTACTTGTGATTTTAGACTTCATCGACTTCTATTCAGACTTTTACTTTTAGACATGAACATTTAGGACTTTTAGCTCTCATTGATTTTAGTTTTGAGGTTTTATTTTCATCTCTTGTTTCGTTATTGTTATAATCATTTAATTCTCAACATTTACACCGGCGCTTTTAGCTTTCATTGCTTTTAAAACATGTTTTTGATTGTCAAAATTTTTAGTTAATTCACTTTTAACTGATTACCACCACTGTCGTTTGGCAAAATTTTACTGTATTTTCAGCGTAATTTTTTAATGTAATAATTTAACTTTTTTATCCCCTAGGGTGGGTTGGAGCTCAACCTATCTTACATGAAAGAGTTTTTTATTATTATTATAACTGAGCGTAAAGCAATAGTTAGTAAATTAAAGTTTTAGCTATTTTTGGAGCCATTTTCTTAATAATACTATAAATAATACTATTTAATTGATGCCAATATAGAAAATGCCGATTTATCACCATTATTAAATAGAGTGAGTTGTCAGTTTTTCGCATTTATGTTTCAAACATCGGAAATGAAATACATTGACGCATACTTTGTAATTGCTTGTTATAAAATATTTTTATCTTATCTGCATGATGCAAATTTCAATCATTTAACTTCTGTTTCGTTTTGTAACAATGCAATGACAGGAAATAATTGAAACCTAAAACTGAGGAATTCATATGCGTTTAAAACTAGCTTAACATCAGAAAGTAAGTAAAAAAAAACATGTTTAAGAGTGGGAAGTTCACAATGGCACGAAGGAACCATATATTAATATCACCGTGAATGCAAGAGAATGTCGTCTTTCACTGGTGAATGTCAGCAATCACATAGTCGCTTTAGTGAATGTTCGAAATATTTGTTATATCCGATTTGATATTAATTTATTTGTTGATATTATTATATTTATCCGATATTTTAATATCTGCTGAAGATAGATTAAGAGAAACATAGTACCGTTTGGAGTACCGGTTAAATGCATACCAAGCAGTGGCACTGAACCTTAAAAAAACAGTGATGCAGGGCATACCGGACAAATGGATATCGGGCAGTGTCACTTAACTAAACCTTGTACATATTTCGGGCACTTACCAAAGCGACATCATGATTGTCTGCATTCAAAGGTGGAAGTCAACAACTGCCTATTTCTGTTATTCACAGTAACATAAATATATTATACAAATTCGATTGTAAATTAGCTATACTGTAGAAAAAGTTTTTTTTTTTTTAATTATGTGTAATTCAAAGAAGTAGTGTGTATTGCTTAGAAAAACAAATTTAAAGCTTTACCACTTATATAATAAACCTGGCATTATTTACTTCATTAAACGACAAAGAATAAAATGGGCAGGCCACGTTATCAGATTGGATGAAGACCATACCACAAAAAGAGTTTTTAATGCCAGACCAGTTGGCTCTCGAAAAAAAGGCAAAAATTTCTACAAGTGAGATGGTTAGATTGCCTAGAGAAAGACCTTTAGGTCTTAAAAACTAAAAGCTGGAAAACGCTGGCAGGAATAAAGTTGGCCTGGAGAAAACTTCTTGAGAAGGCCAAGGTATACCCATCGTTGTCGAGCCATTGGTGATGTTGATAAAATTAAGTGTAAGCGAGATGATCGTTGGCTAACGGCAGGACTTGAACTAAGTACCTTCAGATTCGTAATAAAATGCTCTATCCAACATAGTTATGAACCCCGCTTGAGGTACAGTTAGGAAGTTTCATATAGTGACCTCAGTGATGACGCATCATGACCTACTAATTTCCAATCCCAATGGTTCTACTACTTTCAAATTGAACTACTTTTTTTTTCGGAGCTATTTTGATACATTTTTCTCAATTTTGAGAAATCCTTTTTTTCAGTGTGGATCATTTACTTACAAACGTATCTAAGAAACTCGGGAAGCAGCGTTAAAAAATGCAATTACAAAAGATAAAAAAAAAACTGACAAAACTGAAAAATAAATTTAACCGAATAAATGGTTATAATGCCATACTCTAAGTTATAAGTATCATGATAAAATTGCCAATTTTTATCACATGTTATATAATTATATTTTTGCTAATTTTACAAAATCACTACTATAGGTTAAACTACTGAGCTTTTGGTGTCTCTATAGAGCCAGAAAAAAAGTTTACTTTTTCATATTCTAGTAGTTATAAAAATACTTTTTTTTCTCAGTGATAAAATAACAATTCGCCATAATACTGCGTTCCAAAGCACTTTTGTCAATTTTATCTAAAAACGTAATTGAAATCATTTTAAATTTGTTGGGAACTGTATGAGCATTTTTCAAAGTGCAAGGTAGATTAAATTCAATATTCAAATTGAATCTTTTTCTTGCAAAGAAATTCTGCGACATTTTATTAATTGCCCTTTTTATTTAAAATTTTTACTAACAAACAATTCGCTGTTTGTTTACGATTCAGAAAATAAGATTTACATTAAAAGCATGCTCCTGATTATCACTTATATGTGAAATCACGCAATTTGAATGAGATATATTCTTTTGTTAAGTTTAAATGAATGCAGCATGGCACGTTAAAAAGATACATTTTTAAATAAACTCAGCGTTTTCGTAGTAAGAAATTTTACGTGATGTATAATGTAAATGATGCATAATTAGCATAGCTTAAAGCAATAATTAGTAAATTAATGTTTAACTATTATTTGGGCAATTTTTTTTAATAACTCATACAATAGCATTAAATAAATAATATTTATTTGGTGCTTAGATACAAAATGCAAAAATATCACCATTATTAAATAGGGTGACTGATCAATTGTTTCCATTTATGTTAAAATAAATAAAATAGCTCGACAAATACTTTGTAATTGCTTGTTATAAAATATTCTTATCTTATCAGCATGTATGTATATATATTTATGAATAAAATCATTCAACTATTAGGACCCATTCAAATATTAAGTAAGCCTCTAACAAGAGAGTGGGTTTTGTATACTTACGTAATGCTTTACGGAATGCTTACGCAAAATCACATTTTTTTTTTAAACTTCTTTTTCAGAATGCACAAAAGAACTTGTTATAAAAAAAGTTGGAAAAAAATATATGCTAGGCAAATTTTTAATTTTGCAATAAAAATTATGCTTAGAAAAAGTGAAAAAAAAGTCAGTTTTAAAGGAGATTCAAATAGGTTAAGTGTTTTAATCCCAGAAGAAAAACACGACTGATAAAATGAATGAAACGTAAGTTTTGTTTTATGATGTTGTATTGTATATTGCTGGTATATACTGTAATCAAACATAAAACACTTGTCATTAAATTTAAATTTTATCATATGTAATAAAAAAAGAAGCATAAGTTTCAATTCAGTTTCAGTTCAGTTTCAAATTATGTCCTAATCATTCATTCTAAGAATATTTTTTGATAAAGTTATTCGGTAATATTCTGATTCTATTATTTGAGAATATAAATGGACTTTCGTCAGGTAAGGTTTTTTCATTTTTCCGTACTGGCACTTGAGAGGTCTAAAGGCTTTTCTAACAAAATGTTCGATTTTCTTAGAGAGAAAAATTGTTAGGACCAGTTTTATACTGAGCAATTTGACATCAAGTATAGAATAAAACTTTAAAAAAAAAATTTAAAAAAAACTCCAAAGTTACAGCAAAAATACTGAAATCCGCTCACTGAAAGCAGAAAGTTACATACTAGCTTTTTATTTTATTGTTTTGTCAAATTGTAGACGACATTTTTTTCAAAAAAAGGCATATAAACCATTTTTCCCCTTGAATTTCAATGCAATTTCTTTGGACAACTATGGTTGTGAAAAAAAACATATTTGACTGTCTATTAAAAATTATTTCAAGTCATTAACATAATTTTTATGACTTTTACCGAGTATGCAATACATTATAGTATCTTTTTTCCGCTTTAAATTCTATAGAGAACTAGTCTCCTAATGAGGAGATGCTGGCTCAAATCCCGGCTGGTATACAAATTCCGCATCAGGTTTGTGCCACAGTGCAGACGCAAAATGAGTGGTTAACGGATCGATAGTGGGTTAGAGTCCTCTTACCGTTAGGAAAACCATGGGAGAGGTTTTCGTGATTTTCCTCTCCGTGCAATGCAAATGCGGGTTAGTTCCGTCAAAAAAAGTTCTCCAGCACCCAATACTTTATCCAGGAGTTCCCTTGTCTTTTGGATCAGGTTTAAGGTTTTAAAGCTACGGAGTTTAAAATTGGATCGGCAGTTCAGCGGCAGGAATAATTAAAATAAAATTTTATTCCTAAAGAACAATAAAATATAACAGTTCTTCGCTTTTGCGTAATGTTGGTGCTTATGTTAAATTCCTTTAAAAAAAATTCAGAATATTTTTAGATAAGTTATAGAGTATGGAAAAGGGTTATTTATACTTTCTTGATGAAATCAAAACTCTCGATGAAATCGATTTGTGAATACAATGAGACGAATTGATACAAAATAAAGAGAAAGTACGAAACTCGAAGCATTTTCACCCTATAATCGAGTGATGGTTGTTCTAAGGCTATTAAGGTAGGCTAATTACTTTATTGCATTCGAAATTATCAATTTCAGTATTGGGCGGGCAGCGGTTACACGAAGATCGGATACCGATAGAATGTGTTAAGTGCACACTGCAGCTGAGTGGGGTGGTGTTACAGTGCACCATTTACAATACCTCAACCATTACGATATAAAACCAAATCATTAGTGTTATCCTGTAATGGTTCACGCAAGACATCACCTCGGTATTGTTTCCAGTGATGACGACATAGATAAGATACGTTTTTTTTTCCACTACACTGTGACATTTCGAACGAAGAAAAATTATTTTGTTTCCGATGAATTCGTTTTTTCTTTTCATTTTACAAAAGAGTTGTGTTGCAGTTTTGCTTTGTCATAGAAAATATTGGAGGGAAATAATGTAAATTTTTAAAAATTTCAATT